>NW_022096141.1:0-82813 GCF_006542625.1 Nomascus leucogenys
GACCAATAGACAGAGTCTCTATGGAGGGCACAGGTGATGGTATTTCTTTAAGCTGGCCATGTGATTATGGCTGGAAGCATGGGCCGAGAGCCACTTAGTTAAGCATTGCCTCTCAAGTCTTTCTTTCTTTCTTTCTTTCTTTCTTTCTTTCTTTCTTTCTTCTTTCTTTCTTCTTTCTTTCTCTTTCTTTCTATCTTTCTTTCTTTTTTCTTTCTTTCTTTCTTTCTTTCTTTCTTTCATCTTTCTTCCTTTTCTTTTGACAGAGTTTTCACTCATTGTCCAGGCAGGAGTGCAGTGGCGCCATCTTGCCTCACTGCAACTTCCACTTCCCAGGTTCAAGTGATTCTTCAATATCAGCCCCCTGAGTAGTTAGGATTACAGGCACCAGCTACCACACGTGGCTAATTTTTTATGTTTTAGTAGAGATGTGGTTTGTCCATGTTGCCCAGGCTTATCTTAAACTCCTGACCTCAGGTGGTCTGCCCACTTTGGCATCCCAAATTGTTGGGATTACAGGCATGAGCCACTGCACCCGTTTGCCTCTCAAGTTTCAATATGCCTATGAATTATTCAGATTCCAGCCTCTCTCTTACAGATGTGATTCTGCACGTTTGGAAGGGGTCCATGAATTAGCTTCTTTAAAAAGTCCTCTTAATTCTGATATTTCTTCCACTACATCCAATATAGTAGCACTCAGCTAGGAAAAGTAGGCACAGAACAGAGCTCCTGACACCCAACACTCTTACCACAACACGAATACTTTTGGCCCAAAGTGGAAGCCACCAATCACCATTTTCAAACATGTCATTTTCTGCTGGCTCTTTACAGTTTAGAAAGCCTAGAGAAGGCACAAATGTTTGAGTAAGTCTGCATTTGGAAAACATGTACACATGAGTTAATACAATGTTTACTGAGCACGTACTATGTGTTCAGAAGTCTGTTACAGAGCACTGTTCAAGAAATATTACATGATGTGAGTTAATCCTTATAGCACACTGGGAGTTGGGTGCTAAGTTTTCTGTAATTTTCAGGATTTAAATGAAGGGCCCAGCATTTCTATTTTTTTCTTCCATTTTAAAAATTATTTACCTGAAGAATAAAATATACAGAATAAAAGCTCTATAGACAGATGAGCGGGATAGAGAAAAAAGGGTGAACTGTTCAGAGAGATGTTTTATATTTATATTTACTTTCTTGTGCCTTGTGGAGTAGCCACTGGATTTGCAGGAATGGAAAAGAAGTTGTTAGATAAGATGTCTTAGAAGCACTGGCTTCAATGAAAAAGAAATTATGGCCCCAAAATATGTAATGATTTGCTTCCATTTATCTGCCTTTCCATTTTAGGAAATTGTGGGCACCAGCTCAGGAGGCAGCAGGAACCCCTGCCTGAATCTCTGACCTCCTTGAATCAGTTCTGTGAGAGAAGATTCTAGGGTGAGGCCAGACCTGGATGAGGACTTAGAAGAGTGTGGATCCAGGCAGGGCTGGAACAGAAAGTGGACCCCATGTTTCCGATGTCCATGCTCATGGAGAATTTCCAGTTCTGTCTTTCCTAAGCCTGCCTAACAGAGACTTGACTCTTAGAGCTTGTGTAATTTTAATCTGTTTTAGCCACTTCCCTGTCAATTTTTATAACACATGATAACAAGAAACATAAGCAAAACTCTCAGGGTTTTTTAGGACAATTATATGAGAAGCTAAAAACTTATGCTGGGAGTGGTTGCTCACGCCTGTAATCCCAGTACTTTGGGAGGTCCAGGCAGGCAGACCATGAGGTCAGGAAATCGAGGCCATCCTGGCTAACATGGTGAAACCACGTCTCTACTAAAAATACAAAAAAAATTAGCTGGGTGTGGTAACAGGCACCTGTAGTCCCAGCTACTTGAGAGGCTGATGCAGGAGAATGGCGTGAACCTGGGAGGCAGAGCTTGCAGTGAGCTGAGATCATGCCACTGCACTCCAGCATGGGTGACAGAGTAAGACTCTGTCTCAAAAAAAAAAAAACTTATTTTTACCGAGATGAAAGAAACAGAAATAACCACAATAACAATAATTCTTTTGTCCATGAATAGCCCTTCAGGTAGTGACATCAGAACTCAGAGGAACAGCATAAGGGAAGTGGAGCAAATGCAACCAAAGTCCCCTGTGCACCTCACTTCTCCCTTCTCACCACAGGATGCTGAATTCAGCCATTAATCCGTTTGCTCTAGATGGAAAGTTTCTGGACAGTAGAAACCATGAATTCTTCATCTGTTTTTCTGATGGTCATGTGATGTAGTTTAGATGTCCCCTCTAAATCTCATATTGAATTTTAATTCCCAATGTGGCAGGTGGGGCCTGGGGATGTGGTGGTTGAATCATGGGGTGAGTCCCTCCTGGCTCTGTGCCATCCTTGTGATAATGAGTACCCATGAGATCTGGTTGTTTAGAAGTATGCTCCATCCCTCCCCCATCTTTCTTGCCCTTGCTTCTACCACGTGAGATGCCTGCTCGTCTCTCACCATGATTGTAAGCTTCCCCAGGCTTTCCCAGAAGCAGACACTGGAGCTATGCTTCCTGCACAGCCTGCAGAACCATGAGCCAATCAAACTCTTTTCTTATAAGTTACCCAGTCTCAGGTTTTTAAAATAGCAATGCAAGAATAGCTTAATACAACATATGAAAAGAAAGCAATGAATATATTTATCAGTTTGAGTCTCCAGGCCTCTGCCTTGCTTCAACTCAAAGAGCAGGAAGTGAGCAACCCCCATCTACTGCTCCTGATCATGGGAGAATCTACATTTCATCTTAAAACATTTCAGTCAAAAGCCCCATGTTTTATGTAGAAGAAGGAGGGTGTCAGAAAGAATGGATCTCTTTGTTTATTTTTATTTCTGAGACAGGGTCTCTTTCTCTGTCATTCTGGCTGGGGTACAGTGGCTTACTGCAGCTTTGACATTCTGCACTCCAGTGATTTTCCCACCTCAGCCTCCCAAGTAGCTGGCACCACAAGTGCACACAACCACAACTGGATAATATTTTTATTTTTGGCAGAGATGAGGTTTTGTTATGTTGAGCAGGCTGGTCTTGAACTCCTGAGCTCAAGACATCACCCAGCCTCCGCATTTCAAAGTGCTGGAATTAGAGGTGTGAGCCACCACACCAGGCAGATGGGTCTTAACTGATTTTAATCCGGGTACATGAGCATGGAAGACATAGTCTTAATTTTTTTCCTAATAAAATATTTGACAGTTATGAGGGAATTAGCCAAGATGGCTGAAGAGGAACAGATCCAGTCTACAGCTCCCAGCATGAGCAATGCAGAAGATGGGTGATTTCTGCATTTCCAACTGAGGTACCTGGTTCATCTCACAGGCAGTGCCGGACAATGGGTGGAGGACAGTGGGTGTAGAGCACCGTGCATGAGCCGAAGCAGGGTGAGGCATCCCCTCACCGAGGAAGGGATCAGGGAATTCCCTTTCCTAGTCAAAGAAAGGGGTGACAGACAGCACCTGGAAAATCAGGTCACTCCCACCCTAATACTGTGCTTTTCCAAAAGGCTTAACAAATGGCACAGCAGGAGATTATATCCTGCACCTGGCTCAGAAGGAACGATGCCAATGGACCCTCATTCATTGCTAGCAAAGCAGTCTGAGATCAAACTGTAAGGCAGCAGTGAGGCTGGGGGAGGGGCGCCCCAATTGCCAAGGCTTGAGTATGTAAACAAAGCAGCTGGGAAGCTCAAACTGGGTGGAGTCCAACACAGCTCAAGGAGGCGTACCTGCATCTGTAGGCTCCACCTCTGGGGGCAGGGCACAGACAAACAAAAGGCAGCAGTAACCTCTGCAGACTTAAATGTCCCTGTCTGACAGCTTTGAAGAGAGTAGTGCTTCTCCCAGCATGCAGCTTGAGATCTGAGAACGGGCAGACTGCCTCCTCAAGTGGGTCCCTGAACCCCGAGTATCCTAACTGGGAGGCACCCCCCAGTAGGGGCAGACTGACACCTCACATGGCCGAGTGCTCCTCTGAGGCAAAACTTCCAGAGGAACAATCAAGGAGCAGCATTTGTGGTTCACCAATATCCACTGTTCTGCAGCCACCTCTGCTGATACCCAGGCAAACAGGGTCTGGAGTGGACCTCTAGTAAACTCCAACAGACCTGCAGCTGAGTCCTGAATGTTAGAAGGAAAACTAACAAACAGAAAGGACATCCACACCAAAAACCCATCTGTACATCTCCATCATCAAAGACCAATAGTAGATAAAACCACAAAGATGGGGAAAAAACAGAGCAGAGAAACTGGAAACTCTAAAAATCAGAGCACTTCTCCTCCTCCAAAGGAATGCAGCTCCTCACCAGCAACGGAAAAATGCTGGACAGAGAATGACTGACGAGTTGAGAGAAGAAGGCTTCAGAAGATCAAACTACTCCCAGCTAAAGGACGAAGTTCAAACCAAAGGCAAAGAAATTAAAAACCTTGAAAAAAATTAGATGAATAGCTCACTAGAATAACCAATGCAGAGAAGTCTTTAAAGGACATGATGGAGCTGAAAACCATGGCACAAGTACTACGTGATGAATGCACAAGCCTCAGTAGCCGATGCGATCAACTGGAAGAACGGGTATCAGTGATGGAAGATGAAATGAATGAAATGAAGTGAGAAGAAAAGTTTAGAAAAAAAAGAATAAAAAGAAATGAACAAAGCCCTCAAGAAATATGGTACTATGTGAAAAGACCAAATCTAAGTCTGATTGGTGTACCTGAAAGTGACGGGGAGAATGGAACCAAGTTGGAAAACACTCTGCAGGATAGTAACCAGGAGAACTTCAACAAACTAGTAAGGCAGGCCCACATTCAAGTTCAGGAAATACAGAGAATGCCACAAAAATGATCCTCGAGAAGAGTAACTCCAAGACATATAATTGTCAGACTCACCAAAGTTGAAATGAAGGAAAAAATGTTAAGGGCAGCCAGAGAGAAAGGTCGGGTTACCCACAAAAGGAAGCACATCAGACTAACAGCAGATCTCTCAGCAGAAACTCTACAAGCCAGAAGAGAGTGGAGGCCAATATTCAACATTCTTAAAGAAAAGAATTTTCAGCCCAGAATTTAATATCCAGCCAAACTAAGCTTCCTAAGTGAAGGAGAAATAAAATCCTCTACAGACAAGCAAATGCTGAGAGATTTTGTCACCACCAGGCCTTCCCTAAAAGAGCTACTGAAGGAAGCACTAAACATGGAAAGGAACAACCAGTACCAGCCACTGCAAAAACATGCCAAATTGTAAAGACCATTAAGGCTAGGAAGAAACTGCATCGACTAACAAGCAAAATAACCAGCTAACATCATAATGACAGGATCAAATTCACACATAACAATATTAACCTTAAATGTAAAGGGGCTAAATGCTCCAACTAAAAGACACAGACTGGCAAATTGGATAAAGAGTCAAGACCCATCAGTGTGCTGTATTCAGGAAACCCATCTCATGTGCAGAGACACATATAGGCTTAAAATAAAGGGATGGAGGAAGATCTACCAAGCAAATGGAAAACAGAAAAAGGCAGGGGTTGCAAACCTAGTCTCTGATAAAGCAGACTTTAAACCAACAAAGATCAAAAGAGACAAAGAAGGCGATTACATAATGGTAAAGGGATCAATTCAATAAGAAGAGCTAACTACCCTAAATATATATGCACCCAATACAGGAGCACCCAGATTCATAAAGCAAGTCCTTAGTGACCTACAAAGAGACTTAAACTCCCACACAATAATAATGGGAGACCTTAACACTCCACTGTCAACATTAGACAGATCAACGAGACAGAAAGTTAACAAGGATATCCAGGAATTGAATTCAGCTCTGCACCAAGTGGACCTCATAGACATCTACAGAACTCTCCACCCCAAATCAACAGAATATACATTCTTTCAGCACCACACCACACCTATTCCAAAACTGACCACATAACTGGAAGTAAAGCACTCCTCAGCAAACGTAAAAGAACATAAATTATAACAGTCTCTCAGATCACAGTGCAATCAAACTAGAACTCAGGATTAGGAAACTCACTCAAAACCGCTCAACTACATGGAAACTGAAAGACCTGCTCCTGAATGACTACTGGGTACATAACAAGATGAAGGCAGAAATAAAGATGTTCATTGAAACCAATGAGAACAAAGACACAACATACCAGAATCTCTGGGACACATTCAAAGCAGTTTGTACAGGGAAATTTATAGAGCTAAATGCACACAAGAGAAAACAGGAAAGATCTAAAATTGGCACTGTAACATCACAATTAAAAGAACTAGAGAAGCAAGAGCAAACATATTCAAAAGCTAGCAGGAGGCAAGGAATAACTAAGATCAGAGCAGAACTGAAGGAAATAGAGACACAAAAAACCCTTCAACAAATCAACAAATCCAGGAGCTGGTTTTCTGAAGAGATCAACAAATTGATAGACCACTAGCAAAACTAATAAAGAAGAAAAGATGGAAGAATCAAATAGATGCAATAAAAAATGATAAAGGGGATATCACCACTGATCCCACAGAAATACAAACTACCAGCAGAGAATACTGTAAACCCTTCTATGCAAATAAACTAGAAAATCTAGAAGAAATGGATAAATTCCTCAACACATACACCCTCCCAACACTAAACCAGGAAGAAGTTGAATCTCTGAAAAGACCAATAACAGGCTCTGAAATTGAGGCAATAATTAGTAACTTACCAACCAAAAAAAGTCCAGGACCAGATGAATTGACAGCCAAATTCTACCAGAAGCACAAGGAGGAGCTGGAACCATTCCTTCTGACACTATTCCAATCAATAGAAAAAGAGAGAATCCTCCCTAACTCATTTTGTGAGGCCAACACCATCCTGATACCAAAGCATGACAGAGACACAACAAAAAAAGAGAAATTTAGACCAATATTCTTGATGAAAATTGATGCAAAAATGCTCAATAAATTACTGGCAAACTGAATCCAGCAGCACATCAAAAAGCTTATCCAACATAATCAAGTGGCCTTCATCCCTGGGATGCAAGGCTGGTTCAACATATGAAAATCAACAAACGTAATCCCTCATATTAACAGAATCAAAGACAAAAACCACATGATTATCTCAATAGATGCAGAAAAGGCCTTTGACAAAATTCAACAACACTTCACGCTACAAACTCTCAATAAATTAGGTATTGATGGGACGTATCTCAAAATAATAAGAGCCATCTATGACAAACCCACAGCCAATATCATACTGAATGGACAAAAACTGGAAGCATTTCCTTTGAAAAGTGGCACAAGACAGGGATGCCCTCTCTCACCACTCCTATTCAACATAGTGTTGGAAGTTCTGGCCAGGGCAATCAGGCAGGAGAAGGAAATAAAGGGTATTCAATTAGGAAAAGAGGAAGTCAAATTGTCTCTGTTTACAGATGACATGATTGTATATCTAGAAAACCCCATGGTCTCAGCGCAAAATCTCCTTAAGCTGATAAGCAACTTTAGCAAAGTCTCAGGATACAAAATCAATGTGCAAAAATCAAAAGCATTCTTATACACCAGTAACAGACAAACAGAGGGCCAAATCATGAGTGAACCCCATTCACAATTGCTTCAAGGAGATTAAAAAACCTAGGAATCCAACTTACAAGGGATGTGAAGGAACTCTTCAAGAAGAAGTATAAACCTGTGCTCAATGAAATAAAAGAGGATACAAACAAATGGAAGAATATTCCATGCTCATGGGTAGGAAGAATTAATATTGTGAAAATGGCCATACTGCCCAAGGTAATTTATAGATTCAATGCCATCCCCATCAAGCTACCAATGACTTTCTTCACACAATTGGAAAAAACTACTTTAAAGTTCATTTGGAACCAAAAAAAAGCCCACATCACCAAGTCAATCCTCAGCCAAAAGAACAAAGTTGGAGGCATCATCCTACCTGATTTCAAACAGTACTACAAGACTACAGTAACCAAAACAGCATGGTACTGGTACCACAACAGAGATATAGATCAATGGAACAGAAGAGAGCCCTAAGAAATAGTGCCACATATCTACAACTATCTGATCTTTGACAATCCTAACAAAAACAATAAATTGGGAAAGGATTTCCTATTTAATAAATGGTGCTGGGAAAACTAGTTAGCCGTAAGTAGAAAGCTGAAACTGGATCCCTTCCTTACACATTATACAAAAATTAATTCAAGATAGATTAAAGACTTATATGTTAGACCTACAACCATAAAAACCCTAGAAGAAAACCTAGGCACTACCTTTCAGGATATAGGCATGGGCAAGGACTTCATATCTAAAACACAAAAAGCAATGGCAACAAAGGGCAGAAGTGACCAATGGGATCTAATTAAACTAAAGAACTTCTGCACAGCAAAAGAAACTACCATCAGAGTGAACAGGCAACCTACAGAATGTGAGAAAATTTTTGAAATGTCCCCAAAACCCCAGCTGTGGTCTGAATGATTGTCCCTCACATAGCGTTCCAGAGCACTCCTGCTCTGCTCTGAATGTTTCTCCCTCAGGATTCCAGAACACTGCTGCTGGATTCCAAGTATTTGTCCCTCATGTACTATTCCACAACACTGCTACGTGTGTCTAAATTTTTGTCCCTCATATAGGATCCCAGAACACTGCTACGAAGGCCTGAAAGTTTGTCCATCACATAGGATTCCAGAACGCTGCTACGAGGTTCTGAATTATTCTCCGTCACATAGGATTCCAGAACACTGCTGTTGGATTCTGAGTGATTGTCCCTCACGTACAGTTCCAGAACTCTGCTACATGGGTCTAAATGTTTGTGCCTCACATAGGATTACAGAACACTCCTGCTGTGTTCTGACTGTTTCTCCCTCACATAGGATTCCAAACCAGTGCTGCTGTGTTCTCAGAGTTTGTCCTCTCACATATGATTCCAGAACACTGCTACGAGGTTCTGAATGTCTGTCCCTCAAATAGGATTACAGAACACTACTGCTGTGGTCTGAATGTTTGTCCCTCACCTAGAATTCCAGAACAATCCTGCTGTCATCTGAATGTTTCTCCCTCACTTAATATTCCAGAAAAATGCTACAAGGGTCTCAAAGTTTGTCCCACATGAAGGATTCCAGAACACATCAGTTGTGGTCTGAATTATT
The DNA here is from genome assembly GCF_006542625.1 of Nomascus leucogenys. Taxonomy (NCBI): domain Eukaryota; kingdom Metazoa; phylum Chordata; class Mammalia; order Primates; family Hylobatidae; genus Nomascus; species Nomascus leucogenys. The sequence goes on from NW_022096141.1 coordinate 9,152, forward strand.
GTCCCTCACATAGGATTCCAGAACACTGCTGCTGTGGTCTGAATATTTCTCCCTCAAATAGGATTCCAGAACACTGCTGCTGGGTTCTGAATGTTTGTCCCTCATGTATGATTCCAGAACACTGCTATATGCATCTAAATGTTTGTCCATCACATAGGATTCCAGAACACAGCTATGAGGGTCTGAAAGTTTGTCCATCATATAGGATTCCAGAACACTGCTATGAGGTTCTGAATTATTCTCCGTCACATAGGGTTCCAGAACACTCCTGCTATGGTCTGAATGTTTGTTCCTCACTTAGGATTCCAGAATACTGCTGTTGGGTTCTGAGTGTTTGTCCCTCAAGTACGATTCCAGAACACTGCTACGTGGGTCTAAATGTTTGTCCCGCACGTAGGATTCCAGAACACTCCTGCTCTGGTCTGAATGTTTGTCCCTCACAGAGGATTCCAGAACACTCCTGCTGTGGTCTGAATGTTTCTCCCTCACATAAGGTTCTAGAACACTGCTACGAGGGTCTGAATGTTTGTCCCTCACTTAAAATTCCAGAACAATGCTATGAGGGTCTGAATATTTGACCCACAGGTAGGATTCCAGAGCAACCCACCTGTGTTCTGAATGATTGTCCCTCACATAGGATCCCAGAACACTCCTGCACTGTTCTGAATGTTTCTCCCTCAGATAGGATTACAGAACACTACTGCTGGGTTCTGAGTGATTGTCCCTCATGTACAATTCCAGAACACTGCTACTTGCATCTAAATGTTTGTCGATCACATAGGTTTCCAGAACACTGCTACGAGGGTCTGAAAGTTTGCGCATCACATAGGATACCAGAACACTGCCCTGAGGTTCTGAATTATTCTCCATCACATAAGATTCCAGAACACTCCTGCTATGGTCTGAATGTTTGTCCCTAACTTGGGATTCCAGAACATTGCTGTTGGGTTCTGAATGTTTGTCCCTCAGATAGGATTCCAGAACACTGCTACGAGGGTCTGAATGTTTGTCCCTCACATAGGATTCCAGAACACTGCTGCTGTGGTGTGAATGTCTGTCCCTCACATAGGATTCCAGAACACTGCTGCTGTGGTGTGAATTTCTGTCCCTCACATAGGATTCCAGAACACTCTTAGTGTGGTGTGAATTTCTGTCCCTCACATAGGATTCCAGAACACTCCTAGTGTGATCTGAATGTTTGCTCCTCACTTAGGATTCCAGAACAATGCTAGGAGCATCTGAGTGTTTGTCCAACATGTAGAACACCCTAGCAGTGTTCTGAATGATTGTCCCTCACATAGGATTCCAGAACACTCCTGCTCTGGTCTGAATGTTTCTGCCTCAGATAGGATTCCAGAACACTGCTGCTGCGGTCTGAGTGCTTGTCCCTCATGTACGCTTCCAGAACACTGGTACGTGGGACTAAATGTTTGTCCCTCACATAGGATTCCAGAACACTCCTGCTCTGGTCTGAATGTTTCTCCCTCACATAGGATTCCAGAACACTGCTGCTGGGTTATGAGTGTTTGTCCCTCACGTACGAATCCAGAACACTGCTACCTGTGTCTAAATGCTTGTCCATCACAGAGGATTCCAGAACACTGCTATGAGGGTCTGAAAGTTTGTCCATCACATAGGATTCGAGAACACTGATATGAGGTTCTGAATTATTCTCCGTCACATAGGGTTCCAGATCACTCCTGCTGTGGTCTGAATGTTTGCCCCTCACTTAGAATTCCAGAACACTGCTGTTAGGTTCTGAGAGTTTGTCCCTCATGTACGATTCCAGAGCACTGCTACGTGGGTCTAAATGTTTTTCCCTCACATAGGATTCCTGAACACTCCTGCTGTGGTCTGAATGTTTGTCCCTCACAAAGGATTCCAGAACACTGCTGCTGGTTTGAGGGTTTGTCCAACACATAGGGTTCCAGAACACTGCAATGAGGGTCGGAATGTTTGCCACTCACATAACATTCCAGAACACACTCCTAGTGTGATCTGAATGTTTGTCCCTCACCTAGGATTCCAGAACAATGCTAGGAGCATCTGAATGTTTGTCCAACATGTAGAACACCCTAGCAGTGTTCTGAATGATTGTCCCTCACATAGGATTCCAGAACACTCCTTCTCTGGTCTGAATGTTTCTGCCTCAGATAGGATTCCAGAACACTCCTGCTGTGGTCTGAATGTTTGCCCTCACTTAGCATTCCAGAACAGTGTTCTGGAATCGTACGTGAGGGACAAACACTAAGAACCCAACAGCAGTGTTCTGGAATCCTAAGTGAGGGACAAACATTCAGACCATAGCAGGAGTGTTCTGGAATCCTATGTGAGGGAGGATAATTCAGACTTTTGCAGCAGTGTTCTGGAATCCTATTTGAGGGACTAACACTCAGACCACAGCAGAAATGTTTTGGAATCCTAAAGGAGGGAGAAACATGCAGACCACAGCAGGATTGTTCTGGAATCCCATGTGAGGCCAAAACACGCAGACCACAGCACGAGTGTTCTGGAATTCTTTTTGAGGTCAACCATTCAGACCACAGCAGGAGTGTTCTGGAATCCTATGTGAGGGAGAAAATTTCAGACCCTCCAAGCAGTGTTCTCAAACCCTGTTTGACGGACAAACACTCAGACCACAGCAGGAATGTTTTGGAATCCTATGGGAGGGAGAAACATACAGACCACAGCAGGATTGTTCTGGAATCCTATTTGAGGGACAAACACTAAGAACCCAGCAGCAAGGTTCTGGAATCCTATATGAGGGGCAAACATTCAGACCACATCAGGAGTGTTCTGGAATCCTAGGTGAGGTACAATCATCCAGACCAGTGTAGCAGTGTTCTGGAATCCTAAGTGTGGGAGAAACTCTCAGAACCCAACAGTAGTGCTCTGGAATCTAATGTGAGGGAGAAACACTCAGAACCCAGGAGGAGTGTTCTGGAATCCTATGAGAGGGACAATCATTCAGAACACAGCTGCGGTGTTCTGGAATCCTAAGTGTGGGACAAGCTTTCTGACCCTTGTAGCATAGTTCTGGTATATAGTGTTATGAAAATGCATTAGAGGAGTGTTCTGGAGTCCTATGTGTGGGACAAACATTCCAACCCTCGTAGAAGTGATCTGGAGTCTTATGTGCGGGACATTCAGACCCTCATAGCAGTGTTCTGGAATACTATCTCAGGGACAAACATTTAGACCCACGTGGCGTTGTTCTGGAATCATACGTGAGGGAAATACACTCAGATCCCAACAGCAGTGTTCTGGAATCGTAAGTGAGGGACAAACTTTCAAAAACAGCAGGAGTGTTCTGGAATCCTGTGTCAGGGAAAATAATTCAGACAATTGTAGCAGTGTTCTGGAATCCTTCAGAATGAGAATACTTCAGACTCTCGTAACAGGGTTCTGGAATCGTATTTGAGAGACAAACACTCAGACCACAGCAGGAATGTTTTGGAATCCTATGTGAGGGAGAAACATTCAGACCACAGCAGAAATTTCTGGAATCCAATGTGAGGCACAAACACCCAGACCACAGCAGGAGGGTTCTGGAATCCTATGTGAGGGACAAACATTCAGACCACAGCAGGAATGTTCAGGAATTCTATGTGAGGTAGAATAATTCATAACCTCATAGCAGTGTTCTCAAATCCTATGTGAGGGACAATCATTCATTCCCCAGTAGCAGTGTTCTGGAATCCTATTTGAGAGGCATACACCCAGACCACAGCAAGAATGCTTTGGAATACTATGTGAGGGAGAAACATTCAGACCACAGCAGCAGGATTTTTCTGGAATCCGATGTGAGGCACAAACACCCAGACCACAGCAGGAGAGTTCTGGAATCCTATTTGAGGGTCAGCCATTCAGATCACAACAGTAGTGTACTGGAATCTTAACTGATGGACAATCATTCAGACCCTCATAGCAGTGTTCTGGAATTCTATGTGTGGGACAGACATTCAGACCACAGCAGGAGTGTTCTGGAATCCTCTGTAAAGGTCAACCATTCAGAGCACATCAGGAGTGTTCTGGAATCCTATGTGAGTGACAAACACTCAGAACCCAACAGCAGTGTTCCAGAATCCTATATGAGGGACAGACATTCAGAGAACAGCAGGACTGTTCTCGAATCCTCTGTAATGACCAACCATTCAGACCACATCAGGAGTGTTCTGGAATCCTCTGTGAGGGACAAACACTCAGAAACCAACAGCAGTGTTCTGGAATCCTAAGTGAGGGACAAACATTCAGACCACAGCAGAAGTGTTCTGGATCCTATGTGAGGGAGGATAATTCAGACCATCATAGCAGTGTTCTGAAATCCTATGTGAGGGACAAACATTGACACCCTCTTAGCAGTGTTCTGGAATCTTATGTCAGGAACAAGCACTCGGAGCCTTTTAGCAGTGTTCTGGAATCCTATGTGAGGGACAAACACACAGAACTCAGCAGCAGTGTTCTGGAATCCTATGTGAGGGTCAAATATTCAGACCACAGCAGGAGTGCTCTGGTATCCTATGTGAGTGAGAATAATTCAGACCCTTGTAACAGTGTTCTCGAAGCCTATGTGAGGGACTCACTTTCAGATCCCAGTAGCAGGGTTCTGGAATCATATTTGAGGGACACTCAGACCACAGCAGGAATGTTTTGGAACCCAATGTGTGGGAGAAACTTTCAGACCACAGCAGAATTGTTCTGGAATCTCATGTGTGGCACAAACACCCAGACCACAGCAGTAGTGTTCTGGAATCCTATGTGAGGTCAAACATTCGGACCACAGCAGTAGTGTGTGAGAGGCAGGAGGATCACTTGGGTCCAGGAGCTAGAGACCAGTCTGGGCAACACAGTGAGACCCCATCTCAAAATAAAGAAAGGAAGAAAGGAGGGAGGGAGGGAAGGAAGGAAGGAAGGAAGGAAGGAAGGAAGGAAGGAAGGAAGGAAGGAAGGAAGAAAGAAAGAAAGAAAGGAAAAGTATTTTTGAGAATTTTCCAACCAGTTGAATTTGCTTCTGTGGCCTCCCCGGGTGCCCTATAGCCATGTGGACACAACCATCATGGCGGCGAGGGAAGTGCTAGTCCCCTATCCCAACATCGTCTCCAGAGGCTGGCTTCTGGGAAATGTCTCATTTTGTTGGTGTGCGGGTTTCCCACTGTAGTCACTGTGCCCAAGCTCCCCCATGCCTGCTCTCTCAGCACAGGTCTGCTCTGCCCTTGGTTGTTGGGAGCTCTGTCATCTCCCCCTCAGTTTCCCCCTAGTTGCGCTGATTCCCCGGGACTTGGAGGACTCCTCCACTGGCTCTCAGCTTTGGGCTGTGGTTCCTGTGCCTCTGCTATGGGGTCTCCCGGCCCCACACTTTGGTGACCCCCGCCAGGCATACAACTTACTAATTTTCAGTTCTTTTCCTCCTCAGGGCCTATGAGAAATTTTCTGGGTCTTCTGCAGGCCTCACTGGAAATGAGGGGGCCTGGGGTGGGGACCTCCCAGCCCTTCTGTGCTTGGCCCCAGCCCCATCCTGTTTTTCTGGAGCTGCTCCCTGTGGGGCAGGCAGTCTGGGAAGCTGCCTCACCTTAGGATTCCAAATGTTAGCAGCTTTCTGCCTTTGGATTCTCATACATATGATGGAGATTTCTCTCCTACCCCTCACACTCATCAGCCTGGATTATCAACCACAGTCTCTCCTTTTCCCCCAACCTGCTGAAACAATCAACAGTATCTGATTTTTTTTCTCTCTCTCCAGGCTCTTAACTACAGCAAAATGAGAAACTGAAACAAGCAAACAAAAAGGTGTGGGCAGTGTTAATTCCTTTCGCCAGTGTTAGGAGCTATCCTGCAGTCTTCCTTATTCCAATGTTAACTGAGACACTCTTTGCTCCAGGTATCCAGCCTCCGTCTTCATCTTCCTATCAAAGCCCCCTTAGTTTTCAGAGCAATACTTTTCCCTCGCTAGCTCTAAGCTTTTGCTAGTTCAAAAGCACTTTGGTGTAAGACCACCACGAAAGTCATGTTAAAAAGAAAAATCATTCACCACTTCAACTGACCCCATGTGTTAGTCTGGGCCTGACCTCCCAATGAATATCACTGATCTAGTGGGAGAAGAGAAACATACCTCATTAAAAGTAGGTAAAGATATTATTCTCTCCCTCTGCCACCCTGGCATAGCACCCAGTGCAGTCTATCCCTTTCTGTAGGATTTTTTTTTTTTTAGGCAGAGTTTCACTCTTGTTGCCCAGGCTGGAGTGCAGTGTCATGATCTTGGCTCACTGCAACCTCTACCTCACAGGTTCAAGTGATTCTCCTGCCTCAGCCTCCCAACTAGCTAGGATTACAGGTGTGCACCACCATGCCTGGTTAATTTTGTAGTTTTACTAGGGACGGAGTTTCATCATGTTGGTCAAGCTGGTCTGGAACTCCTGACCTCAGGTGATCTGCCACCCTCGGCCTCCTAAAGTGCTGGGATTACAGGCATGAGCCACCATGCTTGGCCATTTTTAAAATTATTATTATTATTTGTGAGACAGGATCTCACTCTGTCACCCAGGCTGGAGTGCAGTGGTGCGATCTCGGCTCACTGCACCTTCAACATCCCAGGTTTAAAAGGTTCTCCCACCTCAGCCTCCCAAGTAGCTGAGATTACAGGCATGTACCACCACACCCAGCTAATTTCTGTATTTTTCTGTAGAGACAGAGTTTCACCATGTTGGCCAGGCTGGTCTGGAACTCCTGACCTCAAGTGATCTACCTGCTTCAGCTTCCCAAAGTGCTGGGATTACAGGGGTGAGCCACCGTGCCTGACCTCTGCAGGATTATTTACCACTAGCTTGAAAACAGGCTGCAGCAGCAATGGCCACATTATGTAATAAAACTCTCCCCCTTCTCCCTAGATTTCTGGTTTTGTAGAGAGAGGTATGCCCAAGTACATTTTCTCGCATCCTTTGCAGAGAGATGAGGCTGATGAGAAACAAATCCAAATCACTAGTGTTGCTTCTGGGAAAACTATATTAAAAATGATTACTCAGCTGGTAGCTGCCCTTTGCCCTCTCCCTCCTTTTTCATTTTTTCCTTATTTGGAATGTAGAAAGTGATGGCTGGAACTAGCAACCATCATGTGATCATGAAGCACCCTTGAGAATTGAAGCCTGGTGCTAAAAATGAGGTGACAGGGTAGAAGGAGTACAATATTGATGTCTAATGTCAGCCTAGATAGCCCAGATTTATAACCACAGGCCCTGGTATATCTATCTCTACATGTCATATTATGTGAGAAAAATGAACTCTTGTCTGGTTGAAGCAATATTTCCATTTCTAGCAGTCAAATTCCTATCCTAGGCATGCTTACTTTAATTTCACTTTTACTGTTTCCAACCATTGCAACTTGGACTTTCCTCCTGTCACTCTTTGAAACTGCTCTGTCAAGTTTTTTAAAAAAATTTTTATTATTTTATTTTATTTTTGAGACAGGTCTAGCTATGTCACCCAGGCTGGAGTGGAGTGGCACCATCTCAGTTCACTGCAGCCTCTGCTTTCTGGGTTCAAGCCATTCTTCTGACTCAGCCTCCCAAGTAGCTGGGATTACAGGTGCATGTCACCACACCTGGCTAATTTTTGTACTTTTAGTAAAGATGGGGTTTCACCATATTGGCCAGGCTGGTCTTAAACTCCTGACCTCAAATGATTTACTTGCCTCTGCCTCCCAAAGTGCTGGGATTACAGGCGTGAGCCACCACACTTGGCCAACTTTTACTTAAAATAACTAGAAAAAAAAAAGAAAGAAAGCAAAGGAATTGCTGAACTTCAGAATAATTCTTCTCATTTTTTTCCTTTAAAACACTGCTACATTAAGAAAAAAAGATTTGGGATCAGTTATATAAGTTGAAGTCATTGTTTTTTAAGCAATATCGTTAAATTTTAGGCACCATTAATCATTCACTTATCCTTTGAGTTCTCTCTCATCTTCCACTTTTTGATGGTTACATTATTATTGTCACATGCAATTTTATAGCATTGCATTCGTTATGTACCGGTTATTTTAAAATTGTTTTGCTTTAATTCCAAATTTAAGCTAATTCTGAATTCACCCTTATCCTTTTATCATAACTTCTTTAATCCTCAGTAGAGATAAAAGTTGCTATTTGTTTCTTTGACTGTCACTTAAAACAAAATGACATTAGGGTACATTGCCTTCCTTTTTGGTTCCTATGGGTGATTTTTTTTTCTTTCTAGTTTCAATATTTTTGTTTTGATTATTTTTGTTTCAGTATTATAAGATTCTATTTGTCAGATCTCTTTGCTTGCAGATTACAGAAAATCAACTTAAGCCAAGTAAGGCATCTTATTTTCTTATGCAAAGGGAAACATTAAGGGGGCATTCTAGCTTCAGGCATGGCTGGATCCAGGAGAGCAAATGTTGTCACTAGGACTGTGTCTCTCCATGTCTGGGCTCCATTGGTGTTATTCTGAGGTACCTTCTATACTTGCAGTGGCAATGATGTCTACCAGCATCACAGGTTTCCATTGTCATCATAGGCATAGTAACAGACAACATGGCTTGCAGGACATATTTGGTCTCAGAATTAAAACCTTTTCATTGCATTTGAGAAATACAATGTTAGACATATAACTATGCACTTTTCTAGAATTGGCTATTAGTTATATACGGCCCTTTCCTCCCTATTGTGGTCCCATTTTGAATCTTTCAACCTTATTCTAATTCCTTATTTCTCATCCAGTTGACGTGGATGGGAAATTGATCAGCCGCAAACCATTTCCTTGGGAGAGAGAAAGATATGATTATTTTATAAAAATATGCCAAATTTTCTTGATGATCTAACATCATGTTTACCTGACAGAAGGGCAGGGGGAAAGAGCTGGTACTCACCTTGACACCTGTCTGTACCCGATAAGGGGTAACCTGACTGTGGGTGAATATCATGCCCAGGGCTGAAGTAGTTTTTATTTTAATCATTTACAAAGAAAAAGCTTCCCAAAGAAATCAGAGATGTTTCTCAGGTGCTAGGTCTACAGTCATGCTTCTGATCTGTTCACCACCCATAAAAGGTGCCACAGGCTCCACTGCAAAGCAGTGTGTGAGTTTTGGATCATGAGAGATGCTGAATGCAAATGGGGAACTCAGAGGATGGAGGAAAGCCAATTCCATGTTGGCAGGAAAGAATTCTAGTGTTTTCCTCTCTAGATCTCCAACATGTTCATAGCACATAATAAGCACTAAATAGATATGTATTAACTGATTTTGAGTAACCAGGTCATATGTAGAACAGTTAAACATAGACATAGAGGCAAAAGGAAAAAAATAAAAAGGCTGGGTGCGGAGGCTCATGCCTGTAATCCCAGCACTTTGGGAGGCCAAGGTGGGAGGATTGCTTGAGCCCAAGAGTTTGAGACCAGCCTAGGTAACATAGTGAAAAAATTAGCCAGGTGTGGTGTCACATGCTTGTAGTCTCAGTTACTTGGGAAGCTACGGTGTGAGGATCATTTGAGCCAAGGAAGTCAAAGTTGCAGTGAGCCATGATCTTACCACTGTACTCCAGTCTGGGCAATAGAGTGAGACCTTGTCTCAAAAAAAAAAAAGTAAAATTAAAAAAATTTGACCTGAATAGCTAGCTACTTGCTAAATTTAATCCTTGCACCCTGAAAAGACTTAGTAAATGTTCCTTTATACCATTAACTGATATCCAATTAACTTGTAATAACTATCTTAATAATTCTAAAGAAGCAATTTGAGTCTCCTTAAAAAGTTGTCAAGCATTTTCTTTTGTTAGCCTGTTCTGGACTAATGAGTCACAGGTAGTAATTACTGGGTGGGAGTTCATTTTTTTTCTTTTTAAATACAATGTTAAGCATGTTGTATTAATATTAAATAATTCTGAAGAGTGTTTCAATAATTTGGAAGTTATTAATGATTGGTGGATGACAAGATTTTATCCAGTTGTCCCAGCATATGGCAAAAGAAAACTTAAGTTGTTGAATTTCTGTTTTCATTTTCCATTGAATTGCTGTTAAAAAATGAGACTGGAGAACATGTAATTACTCCAATGGAATGATTATGGGACATCAAAAAACTTGTTGCCCTAGGTGGTTAACTGCATGACTAAGAGACAACAATGGTGTGGATAAGGTGAACCTTGTTCAGTAGAGATCTCAAGTGCATTTTGGTTCTGTAAAGCACAAATAGGTTAACTGAATACCAAAGAGTAGTGAACTGCCTATGATTTGCATCTTTATATGATGGTTAAGAATTCAAGAAATTGGAATATAGTATTTATAACACTATATGACCATGACCACAATGTCCCATCAATTTCCTAGACTTCTGAGTGTAGGAAAACAGAAAGGGCCGTATTCTCAACTTATGTAATTGATAACTACTAATTTTCTAACAATTTTCCAATGATTGCTTGCTATAAAAATGTAAAATGGAGCCAGAAGCTTTAGCATATATTATTCACACTGTAATTTTGGTTTATTTCCTTCTAGACTTTTTTCCATATTTTTTAGAACAGCTGTAATCATGTTGTACATATAATCTACCCTTATTTTTTAAAACCTACTGTTATGTTACATATGTTTAAAATAGGAAAAAAAACTATCTTAAAGATATTGGTTATAAAGACAATATAATTTATTTTATAATTTCCATATGGCTGGCTATCTAATCTATTTTTTATTTTTGCAATGAGACAAATATTGCTATGCATTGATTTTTTGAACACATTTTTTTCCAGGATTTTGCCTGTTTTCTTAGAAGAACTTTCTACAAGGAAAATAAATGGGTGGAAATTTATAAACCTATTCATAATGACTCGAAGCAAATATTATTCAGGACTTTTTTTTTTTTTTGAGAGAGCCTCACTCTGTTGCCCAGGCTGGAGTGCAGTGGCATGATCATGGCTGACTGCAACCTTTACCTCCCTGGGCTCAGATGATTCTCCCACCTTAGTTTCCTGAGTAGCTGTGACTACAGATGTGTACTACTATGCTTTGCTAATTTTTGCATTTTTAGTAGGGACAAAGTTTCGCCATGTTGCCCTGGCTGGTTTTGAACTCCTGGCCTTAAGAGACCCACTCACCTCAGCCTCCCAAAGTGCTAGGATTAAAGGCATGAGCCACCGCACCTTGCCAGACCTGTTTGTTTTCAAGTGACATTAACTAGCTTAAAAATAAAGGGATAATTTTTTAGAAGCAAACAATTATATCTTATGTAACAGGAGAAAGAGAAAGTGCATCTAGATGGCTAGAACCAGAGACTTCAGTCCACCAGAACTTTCTCTGACTCTAATTTCTTTACAAGTCTCAGCAGTCAGCCTCATTTCCTTCATTTGCTGGCTGGGATTACTGCTCTAGAATTGAAGTAGTTTTTCCACACCTGGTGCCTCAGCTGGAATGTCTACAATGTCTGTGGACTTGCCAGATCTCTGTCTCTCCATGTTTTCTCTCATCGTTCTGTAGCCCAACTCAAGATTCTTTACATGTCAGTTGTCTTCTAAAAGTGCAAACATGGGAGATGCAAGATCCCTTAAGTCACACAACACCACTTCAACTCTGTGGCATTTGTCAAAGCAAGTCACAGGCTAGGCCAGATTCAAGGAGAGGGGGAATGGGCTTCACTATCTGATGGGAGGAATGGCATGGATGATGGTTACTTTTATGTGTCAACTTGACTGGACCACAAGGTGCCCAGATATTTGTCTCTGCATGATTCTGGGTATGTCTGTGAGGGGTTTCTGGATGAGATTAACATTTGAATTGGTAGATCACGTAAAATGAGTTGTTGCCTCTGATTTGTGTGGACCTCCTCCACTCAGTAGAAGACCTGAACAGAACAAAGAAGCTGAGGTCAAGAGAGAACTCCTCCTGAACTCTGGGGTCAGGAAAGGCTGGGGTGCCATGGAAATTAGCTTCAAAGCTTTTTCAAAGTTTATTGCTTGGTGTAGGTAATAGGGTCGATTCTCTGTAGAAGGACTTTTTCTTCTCTATATTCCTTCAACACAGTACGTTTCCCCCTGGTCTGGAGCAGGATGCTTTCTTAGTTTATAATGCAGTGACTTCACAGTGGATGTCTGCTTTATTTCTTTTTGAAATTCCATAAACTTTGAAATGAATTCTTTTTACTTTGAGTTCTTCATATACATGTAAACAAAATGTTCTACTGAATCCAAACAACCAGATCTTTAAATTTTGAATAACTGTGAGAAAATCGAGTACTTGAGATTCAAAGAAAAACACAGGCAAAGTCTCTGACATCATTCCCCATCCCAAAGCTAACTTTGATGTTAAGTCATTAAACTGAGATTCTCTCAGGATCTGGGGCAGAAAACTGCACTAGGATGTTTTTTGTTTGGTTCAGATTGGGTAACATTGGCATGTGATAGAAGTTATCTTTTGAATTATCTCAAGAATAAGAGCTTCACTTTTATGAGCAAAGAGTTTCAGTATGGTTTGTTTCACGAATAATCCTGCCTGACATGGACCATGACCCTTGAACATTCTGAAACGCAAGAAAATTCTAAGTCTTCATAAGATAAACAAGGAGAAGCATCTTGTTACTTTTTCTTCCAAATTTAAAGTATTATACTTCGGACTCTATGTTATATATAGAATTTTAAATATGGGTTTATATTTAGACTTGAATATGGTAGAAAACAAGGCTTGATATATTCTGCTTCATAATGACACATCTACATCTATCTATCTCTCTATACATATTTTGTAATACACTTTTTATTTTGGAAAAATTTGGGGTTTACAGAAAAGTTCTAAAGATAGCACAGACAGTCCCTGTGTAATTCTCTTACAGCTTTGCTTTCCCTTCATGTTATCAGTTCACATTACTGTGTTGTATTTGTCAAAACTGAGTAACCACCATTGGTGCATTACTAGTAGCGAAACTCCAGTGTATATTTAAGTTTCAGTAGTTTTTTCCTAATGTCTTTTTCTATCCCAGGATCCAAACCAGGATACCACGTTGCATTTAGTTGTCACATCTCCTTTGGTCTGTGAGAGTTTCTCATTTTTTTTTTTTTTTTTTTTTTTTTGAGCTGGAGTCTCACTCTTTCACCCAGGCTGGGGTCCAGTGTTGGAATCTTGGCTCACTGCAACCTCTGTCCCCCGGGTTCAAGTGATTCTCCTGCCTCAGCCTCCCGAGTAGCTGTGATTATAGGCATGCACCACCACACGTGGCTAATTTTTGTATTTTATTTTTTGTTGTTGTTTTTTAGTAGACACAGGATTTCATGATTTTGGCCAGGCTCCTCTTGAACTCCTGACCTCAGGTGATCCACCTGCCTTAGCCTCCCAAAGTGCTGGGATTACAGGCGGGAGCCAGCACACCCAGCCTCTCAGTCTTTTCTTGTGTTTCATCATCTTGAAAGTTTTGAGAGTATTGGACAAGTGTGGTATAAACTATTCTTCAATTTTGGCCTGTCTGATGTTTTTCTTAAGATTAGTTTCGGGTTATGGGTTTCGGGGTAGAGTAACACAGGGGCAAAACACCATTCTCATCACATCTTATCAGAGGTTGCATGACATACACATGATTTATCACTAGCGATGTTGTCCTTGATCATTTGGGTAAGATCATGCTCACCAGCTGTGTACACTCTAAAGTTACTATGTTTCACTTTCTTTGAAGTGAGTCAGTATGTCCTGCCCACACTCAAGGGAGTGGGAGGGATGGAGCTTTACCCCTTGCTTATTTGGAATGCAAAATAGTATTTTGGTAATGTTTTCAATTTCAGCAGACCTGTATTTTGTGTGTTTGAAGACAGGAAATAAATAAAGGCCCGGTAAGAGCTCTTCCTTTTTGTTTCTGTTCTGAGTAAAGAGCTTGTGTCCAACGCCTTGCTGACTCTCTTGAATATTGTGTCTAAAACACCCAACAATGTTGACCTATGCAGGATTATGATGGAAGTAAGTGGAAAGAGGTTTGCATATTATTTTGAATGTATTTTCATCTTCAGATGAAGTAAAGATGAATCCCATACTAGTTTGTTCTCACACTGCTATAAAGCAATACCTGAGACTGGGTAATTCATAAAGAAAAGAGGTTTAATTGGATCATCTTTCTACAGGCTGTATAGGAAGCATGATGCTGACATCTGCTCAGGTTCTGGGAAGGCCTCAGGAAACTTACAGTCATGGCAGAAGGTGAAGGAGAAGCAGGCTCATCTTACATGGCTGGAGCAGGAGGAAGGCGGTGGGGGAGGTGCCACACACCATTAAAAAAACAGATCTTGTGATAATTCACTATCACCACAACAGCACCAAGGGGGATGCTGCTGAAGCATGAGAAACCACTCCCATGACCCAATCACCTCCCAACACCAGGGATTACAATTGAACATGAAATTTGGGTGGTGACACAGACTCAAACCATATCAAATTCTAAATATGGAAATGTAATAAACTCATTGATTTATTTTTTATTTTTGAGATGGTGTCTCGCTCTGTTGCTCAGGCTGGAGTGCAGCAGTGCAATCTTGGCTCATTGCAACCTCCGCCTCCCGAGTTCAAGCGATTCTCCTGCCTCAGCCTCCTGAGTAGCTGGGATTACAGGCGTGCACCTGGCTACTTTTTGTATTTTTAGTAGAGACAGAGTTTCATCATGTTGGTCAGGCTGGTCTCATACTCCTGACCTGGTGATCCACCTGCCTTGGCCTCCCAAAATGCTGGGATTACAGGTGTGAGCCACAACGCCCAGCCAACTCATTGATTTTAAACCAAATCAATGGTTTAACAAACTCCATTAGGGTTTGACAAACTCCATCTAACCATACAGTTCTCTGTCTCAGTTTTAGCTTTGTCTTCCTATACATGCTCAGTGATCAGCTAGATGAGCATTCTCGCCTCCTCCCTCAGACCTTAGCATGGACCCCTAGGGTAGATATTAGGGGTTGAATTGTGTCCTTTCTCCCCCAAATTCATAGGTTGAAGCCCTAAACCCTTGTACTTCAGAATGTGACCTTATTTGGAAATTGGGTCTTTGCAGGTTAGTTAAGATGAGGCCATTAAGGGTGGACTTTAGTCCTAGGTGACTGTTGTCCTTAACAAAAGGGGCAATTTGGTGACATAGATGGGCACACAGGAAGAACCTCATGTGAGGATGAAGGGAGAGATTAGGATGATACTTCTGTAAGGCAGGAGAATTGTTTAAACCCAGCATCAGATGTTTGGCAAGAGACGTTGAGCAGATTCTGTCTCACAGCCCTCAGAAGGAACCAACCCTGCCAGTACCTTGATCTTGGACCTCTATTCTCCAGGACTGTAAGATAATACATTTCTGTTGTTTAGGCCACCCAGTTTGTGGTACATTGTTACAGCATCACTAGGATTATCAGATAATGGAAGTTGAACTGAGCAACCCAGCTTTTGTGACCCCAAACATGGTTGGTGGTAGGGCTTTATCTTGGTCACAGGCTCTAGAAGGAATCTGCAACTTGTAATTTACTATAAGCCCTTCACGACTGGACTTTCCTACTCAAGTTTACTCAAGACTTTTTTCAGGTGCTGATCTTACTGAAATTTGTAGTATTAATATTTTAGAACTGTGTATAATGTCTTTACCTTCCAAAATTTCCTTCAATGCCTGATAGCCTTCTATCTACTGACCCAATTGTGATGACAAACCAATGCTGGCTTTGGTAGTCAAATTCCTGACCACATGCTAATGGTTGACTCATTCAGTTTTTTGCCTGCATATTTAGTCTTAATGAAATGAGCCACACTTTTTTTCTTACAAAGCAGCATTACCTTCTAGGGAGAATGAAATGTGGTTTTTCTTTGACAGATGAGTGGAAAAACCACTTGTGCGTTTCCCATCTAAATCAAGCTTAAGCCCCTCCCCTACTCAGCCAGGGCTGCATTAACCATGGACTACTGGTGCCCCAGCAAGGGGAGGCTGTGGATGCGGATAACTCCACACAGCTGTGCCTGGAGGCTGAGGGACTATGGCAGATACTTCTCAATTTTATTCAGGGACCAGAACATGTTCACTTTGCATGATTAACTAAGTGATGGACTGGAGATCAAAGAGGTAGCAGTTGATTATATTCATTAAAGGAAATGGAAAATTAACTCCTTAAAAGGTATTATCTTGTAATACTTCAATATCATATATTCTGCACTTCCCTAAAATAGTTCAGTGTATTTCTTTCATATGCCTGGTAATAATCTCAGGAAGCAGGACTGACTGAATATCATGATGTCTATTTAGCATTTAAAGGAACTGAAATGTGGAAATGTACACATCTCTTTCCCCCGACTCTAAAGTTTAATTCAAATGCAACTGCAACCAACATTTCACTAGGAAGGTAGCTTGGACATTTAAATAGACAAATGGATATTTGGCACTTCTGTCCATTTTTCAACAAACTGTTGTCAAGTACAATTTTGGTAGCTTGAGGGTTGCAGAAGGTGCAACAGGTGGCTGCAGCCCTCAGCTCTTCCTTCTCTAAAGGAAGAAATGCAAGATTGGGAAGATTGCTCTCTAACTGTGGCAGGTAAACACGGTCTGGTCCCAAAGTGAGTTGAGACCACTGGGGAATGGACTCTGTGCCCATGATTGTAGAATTGAGGTTACCAGTTGGGAAATTAGAGGAAATGTTCAGGTTTGTATAGCATATAGTTTGCTGAATCCAATTCCTGTCTGTCCTATATATTAGGATTTTCATTTTTTAGAGAAAAATTTGAGTTCATCCTTCAAAATGCCTTTCATCTCTTTTTGGAGTTAACGTATTTTTAGGGAAGTGCTGCCAGCTCTGATTTCTACAACTGTCAATTTCTTATCTCCTATTTGGAAATCACTGCAGAGCCTGGATCATCAGAGGCAGTTTTGGGGCCATCTCCCATTCCCAGAATGGCACCAAACCTTAAATTAGAAGGTATCAAGGGAGGGGAAGAAAATATTTCCAGCAGTGAAGTGAACTAGGATTAAACAACTCCCCAACAAAACAAAAACTGAAAAAATGACAACTGGGACCTAAATACCTCAAGGTGGTGAAATTGTCACTTATCAGAGCAGAACCAAACAGCACAGCCTTCAGCTAGAGCCAGCCTGAGAGCTAAAAGAACACAGAAGTGAAGGGAAGGAAGCTTGGAGGAGGGAGCAGAAACAGAATAAAATAAGTCAAAATAAAATAAAAGCAGCCTAGCCTAGTGGAAAGGTACAAGCGTGGTGGCTGATTGGCTGCAGATGGAGACTGTAATTTTCTTAGGCTATCAGTGACTAGCAGGCAGTGACAGGGAGGAGGGGGTGTCAGGTCTGAGGGGAAGAAAACTGGAACTATTTTGCTGTGTAGAAAGTCACCATGCTACACGTCATGGCCCACAAAGGGCTGATTATATTACAGTATAAAGAAATAGTGGCTCAGAATTATGATCTTCAGCTATCAAGAAAACTTTGAATCATGTTTGTGTATTTTACTAAGGAAGGAAAATAAGTTTATAATATATGAGGTGTTTCATTTGAAAGTGAGAGTTTGAGTTAAAAGGTTAAATTCAGTGATCTGGAAAAGTGTTATGTAGAGCCATGTATCCCTTGAAATGTGGGGAAATTGATGTGGAAGTTATGCTGCGCCTCACACTTGAGAGGAAAAGATTGAAAATTAGATTTCACAGAACAAAAATCACTGCTGGGTGCAGTTTGTGAGACAACAATGTTGAAGAATAAAAGGAGTAAAAATAAAGATGAACAGACACACAGACACACACACACAATCACACACTCACAGAGACATACACCAACTCACATACACACTCACACACACAAACATACACTCTCATATTCACACATACACTCACTCACTCACACATGATCAATGCCCTCCCGATTCACTTTATTCTTTTCCCTCCCTTGCCTTTTTCTAGTAAGAGCTGTATTTGTTGTTTCAGGATTGCTAATGTGAAATTTACCCAGGTGGAAGGACCAGGAGGCGAGAAGTGTTTGCCGAATGAAAATTTGTAGCAGAATGTGGGCTATTCTCTCCCTTCTGTGTCGTCAAGTGACTTCTCTCTCCCCCACTCCCCATTTCAAGTTGGCCTTAGGCACACATTTCTAGGGCTTTCTGTGCTCATGTATTATTGACAAGTAATCCCTTTCTCCATTCCCATGGGGTGCCGAATGAGTCCTGCGGTGAGCTAGCACTTTAGCAAGGGGAAGTTGGGAGTAAGAGTCTGTTATTTCATCATCCCAGCAAGCAGAACAACTAACTGCCTCCCTACCTGTTTGTGTACTAAATAAATGGACACCAACAAAATGTCATTAGGACAGGAGGTCTGGGATCTTGCAGTTTCAAGCCATTGCATCTCTAGCCCCTTCAGAAGAGAGATTGCTGGGCCCCAGGAGATGGTTTTGAAGGAGGAGGGTCAGTTGAAAGAGATCAAGGCCACTGCAGTGGAGCTGGGTGGAGATCACCTCTGCGATCCCTGGAATGCATTATTTGTCTTTTCACTTTCAAAATACAGGGTTCTAAGGCACCTGTCCATGAGGAAAGAAAAATAGAGCATTCTGAGCTACGTGAGGTATGAGAAATTTATCAGGCCCAGAGAGACAGAAGTATGGAACTTCAATCATTCCCTCCCAACCCTGCACTCCTGCCTGGGGGTAATGTTTTAAAGGCATTTTGTTCCAGATTAGCTGCCTAACACACTATCTTCTTGTTGCTGGAATTTGCAATACAAAGAACAATGTATAACCAATCAACAGCTTATGTTATTTTAACATAACTTATTGGTAGACAACTCAGGATCTGCTTTCTTCTTTTTCCTTTAAAAATCCACTTGAATAGTCTCCAGGGCAGCAATCCTTAAGCTTGACCCAAATCAACCCTCTATTTATGTTAATTTTGCCTCAGCTTCTTCCTTTTAGTTGACAGCTGAGATGCCCAGAACGTTGAAGGGACAGGTAAACATTTAGACAGTGAATAGATAAGAATTAGAATATCTTGAGTTTAGAGAGAGCTTTGTGTTTGCTCTCTGACATTTCTTTACTGTGTGTGAGGCTATTACAAGTGAATCCCAGGGTGGGATAATAATAGTGAGCCGTGTGGCACCAGCTGCTGGCTAGGATTTGGGTGCCGAAGAATTTGTGGACATTTTACAGGCTAATAGAATTTTTTTTTAAACTGCAGGAGTTCTGTGGGAATTCCTCTTCAAATTTTAAAATAAGTTGTAGGAGTAGGAAAGTGAGACTTTCTCTTTCTCTCTCTCTCTCTCTTATTTTTTTCCAAAGAGTGAAAATGAACCAAATTCAGAGCTAGTTTTGAAAGCATTTTCTCACTTTGCCTTAGGAAGGAAGAGTGAGGAAAATCAAGTGTCATCAGCGCCGGCTCTTTGAATGCGGGTGAGAGGAAATACAAAGCCCCGGCTTATTTCAATTGAGCAAGACAATGCAAGAGATTTAGAGATTTTAGGTCATAAAGGACCCGTGAGATCCTTTGTTCCAAAGTTTGTCCTATTGCCATCGAGGCATCTGTTTTCCAGTGACTATAATCCCAGTTTCCTGAATCAGGACTGCCCACTGCAGTCGGTCATAGAGGGAAGGGATCGTGGGCCAAATTGTGGGTGTTGGGAACCATATGGTGGGTTAAGAGGAAGATGAGGAGGAAGAGGTTAAATTGGGCTCAGGGATCAGAGCAGGCAGAGGGGTTTCCAGGGAAGTTAAGATGCAGGGCAGAAATACCATTCAAAGAGTCAACACTGTAACCCTGGAGGTGGGGACAGATTCTTCCAAGGTTATCTCAGGACTAAGCTCTCATTCCACTTTCAGACTTAAAACTAGGAAAAATGTGTTCTTTTCCCTTTGAGCTAAGGTGGGCTATCAGCTTAGCATACCTGCCTTCATTTCATCCTTTCTTGCAGGTCCACTCCAGGACCTGCCAGGATTGTTGTGAAAGACTCAAAATAGGACCCTCTGAGCTAGTTTTCCAATTCTCTTTCCTAGAATTCTGGGATGTGCCTGGAGGGAGAGAAGGAAGCTGAATCTTCTCCATCCTGCCTTTCAGGTTTCCTGTCTCAGGATTCATGGTAACATTTCCTTTGGGAAAAAGAAAGGAGTTCTGCCAATTAACAAAACATTTGAAAAATCACTCATCCACTCTCTTCTCCTCATTTTACAAATGAGGAAACTGAGATCAAAATAGGTTAATGGACTGACCCAGGATTCTGCCATTAAAGTCACTGATTGAGTTACAGCTCAATTTTTCAACCACCAGGGCACTGGTGATGATTTTAAAGAACTAAGTAAGATAAGGAGAAGAAGACTAAGTGTTAAATGCACTAGCTGCATTTCTATTTTAAACTACTATAATATAGTAATTCTAAAAGACCTGTTCTGATGGTTTGCTTCTTTTATGAATGCAGAATCAAACTCAGATTTCTTGTTTTACATAATTCTTGTTTTAAATAATCCAGTTGATGACTGAAGTAGTGAGTTTCTTCACATTTTTCAGAACAGCCCTTAAGAAACAAAAACAATTATGTTTGTTGACTTAAAAAATTATAGGAATACTTACTTTTTCCCACTTTCTCCCTTTTTCCCAACTTGAAAGCTTAACCTCATTTGATCATTTTCAATTCAATTTTCAAACATTGTCCATACTGCTGTGTAGTAACCATGCAGTGTTTGTCTTCAATAGGGGATAAAATGCAACCACTATCTAGGGGTGAATAAAAATATCTAATGGTATTAGCAAACCAGTATAAAGTGTACAGTAGAAAAAATTTAAACTTGGAATTATGTCCTCTTTTTCAGTTTCTCTGGTGTTAATATTTTCTGGAAAGCATCCTCAAGGCTTGTCCTAGCTACCGTCTTCCTAATATTGTCCCAGGTGTTGCAGTTACTAATGTGAGCAAGACGTGCTCCTGGCCTTAGCGAGTGTACCCAAGAGTTATATAAAGTATATTCTGGGAGCTGGAAGAAGGAGCGAATAAAGCAGACTGCACAGATGGAGCATGGAAAGGCTTTTAACAGAAGTGAATACTTTCAGACCAGTTTTGAAGGACTGAGTAGGCATAAACTAAAAGAGAAAAAGCAGGACAAAAGAAGCACCACTTTGGAAGCTCAAAGCCACACTGGAAACACAGTTTTTCAGGATGTCTGAAAGGGGCGAGTCTGTTTGTGTGGGGTAAGAAATGTGGGGAGACAGACAGTGGACAGATTGCAGAGAGCTCTATGTGCTGAGAGGAGGGTGCAGACCAGATTTTTAAATCGAGAATGCAACAGTGAAGGATTTCAAGCTTGGAGTGAGAGGGAAGACTATGAGCCTGCAGTGATAAGGCAAAGCTGAAGATTTCAGAGCAAAGGCCACACCCTACAGTTGCCATGGAATGGGGTGGCTCAGTGGGCTTTGGAGGCAAAGTCTGCAGTTGAGAAGTTCAAGGGTAGTAAGTACTTAATGCCAGGGTATAAGGTCAATCATCCCTTTTAAGACACAGATATCATCTGCAGCGTTTTCAGGAACAGAGATAGAGAAGAAAAGCAGGCAGCTACTAGATATTCAAATCTTCCACAAATGTCAGGGAGAGAGTCAGGCAGTTAATAGAAGAGACCGGTAAAGCTGGGTACCATAAGCCTCAACACGGGTGTTTTTATTTCAAGGTTGGGGAGCTGTGCTTTGGAAAAGCAATGAGGAGGTAACAGGAAGTCTCTTCCTCTCCTAAATCCTGTGTTCATGGAGGAGGGTGGGAGGCTGAGTTTTCTGCTCTTGAGAGGGAGTTACATACAAGTTTAAGGGAAAAGAGACTGAATTTTCCACCTAAATGATTCTGAAAGAATCAGGTAAGTAGTTGCTTAGAAATAATTACTAAATGTTGCATAAAGAGATACAGCTCTTCTGTGAAGTAACAGATCCTGACTACTCAATATCTTTTTGCATTTTTTCCTGGGCTATGGAGATATTTGCAGCTTTCCTTTACATGTTAATATCTCTCATCTTACCACTGAAAATTTATTTCTATCAATTTGCCTTCAAGTAAACTGCAGTTTCATATTTGTGATTTTATTTTTACCAAAATGAAATGGCTCATTTTTATCAAAAAATACTATTAAAAAAATGCTATAAAAATAGTAAAAAGTACTATTTTACCAAGAATATTATTGTGTGCTAGATGCTGGAGGCATAAAAGGGAACAACTTAGGAACTGTTGCTTTTCATGGACAGTTGGTGTAGAATTTTAGTAAGACTTTTGAACACTTAAATTTATATCTTTCTTTTAAGAATCAATAAAAAAAGAGCAACTCTTTAAGCAGCATTATATTACATTGTCTTCAAAGATCAATGTGTGTACAACATTTAAATAAATCAATTATCTAGGTGTGATCATTAATCCTTAACCATGATCAACCATTGCTTAATCTAACCTGTGTTTACTTTTATTTCTTTTATAATTTGTTGACATTTTAGAAGTATAGTTCTTGTTCTCCAAGACATATGGCACTCAAAGTCCCAGAAATTACTTGCCAAGTCATTGGGTTTTTTCTCATGTATTTCTTGGGTCTTTGAAACAACTAGAGATTTATCTTTACCCATCTTCCAGTTTTACCTTTTTGAGTCTTTTTTTTTCTTACAATGGTCTGTAGTCAATTTAGGCAAATCTCTGTGTGAGTATTATGTGTCAGTATTATATACCTCCATGACTCTCGGCAGAGGGGAATAACTTTTCCTTTTTATAAGAGGAATATAATTTTCCTCATTCCCAGTAGACATTAAGCTTGTTAGCTAGTTGCCTTTTTGATAATTTGCATTCATTTTCTCTATAGCAACAAAACGTCTGAATTGGAAGGAGAAAAAATTAGTTTACACTCCAAATTACTTTTATAAAAGGTTATATATTTCCTCTAACAATTATTTAAAAAGCAAACACTGAAAAATAGTGTAATAAGTCATAAAAATAAAACTAAAAATGGCTTTAATCACAGGTGTCGTCAAACCTCAATGATTGTTACAAAACCTGTTAAGGCTTATATGACTAAAATTGTGATTACTACACAAATAGTTTTATTATTTTTAAGCACATGTGTAAAGTTTAAGGAACATTTAAGAGTATTGTTATTAGCAAATTATTTCTAAAGTAATCTTAAAAGGCCTTATTTATTTATTTGAAAAGGGTAGAAATCTCTGGTCACATTTACTTTGTTCAACTCTGCTAAAAGGGCATAAGTATCCCAATTGTTTTACGATCAAAACGTATGTGTGACTGTGTGCATACTATAGACATGAATTCGCACACAATTCCATTCATAACAAGGGATATCCTTGATGGGTACTGTTAGCTGAATATCAAGCAGTTGAATCATTTCATTTTCTTCCTGGAAAAGTTATTTTTCAAGGATTGGTAAATGATTTCCCTCGCACCTCAGGGCAACGATGTTACCAATGAGATCTAAGGAGAATTCCACTTAGGGGCTTCTAGGAAAGGTGTTTCTTTCTGTGGAAAGGGTCATGTGCAAAAATACAGCTCCTTGGTTCTGCCCCTTGCCCTATTTTCCTGCCATGAATGCAATTCTGCCAGAGAATGATTGTGGCTCTGTGGCAGCTATCTTGGTCTAGCCCATGAGGCAATAAGCCTAAGGGGAAAAAAAATTCATCACGTATCTTGGATGATAGAAGATAGAGAAATGATACAAAGGTTGAAGGGAGAATAAGAAGAAGCTTACCTCTCTGAATACATCAGTTTGTTACTGCACCAAATCTGGAGCCATTTACCTAGAGTTTCACTGTGTGTGAGATAATTAAAAGTTAACTGTGCTGATGCCTCTATTGGCAGCTGAATGCTAACTGATACATTAACACACTTTCTGACTCATTCCTGATGTCACATTTGATTAGTAAGTATAGCAGATATCCAAACCCAGGTTTTTGGATTCAAAGTCCAGGGTTTTCTTGGCCTTGCTGTCTTTCCATATTGTCACAATCTGGGAAATAAATCCACATACTGTGAACTAATAACAAACACTGCTTATTTTGAAGAATTTCCCTACTCTGATTTAAAGCCCTGTTTCTCTCTTCACCCTCTGAACTTACTCTGCTCGTGATTTGTCCAACAAATTCTGGCTGTGAATTTCCCTTTATAGTCACTTGTGACTGAATGTCTATTTGCTTTGTTATGACTTTGGGCACATTACCAGACATCACCTTATATTTCCTCATCTTTATAAGAGGATAATTTCTATTAACCTCTTCACATATTTCATACTCTTGTTGGGTGGGGAGGGACTCATGGGGTGGGGCTTAATTCATTATCAAAATTTGGCTTTTTAAATTGTTTTTATTTATTTATTTATTTTTACAACAGAATTTTGCTCTTGTTGCCCAGGCTGGAGTGCAATTGTGCAGTCTCGGCTCACTGCAACCTCTGCCTCCTGAGTTCATGCCCATTTGCTTGCATCAGCTTCCTGAATAGCTGAGATTAGAGGAGTGCACCACCACTTCCGGGTAATTTTGTATTTTTAGTAGAGATGGAGGTTTCACCATGTTGGCCAGGCTGGTCTCGAACTCCTGATCTCAGGTGATCCACCTGCCTTGGCTTCCCAAAGTGCCAGGATTACAGGCATGAGATACTGCAACTGGCCATTTGGCTTTTTTAAACTAGTGGATGTTCCATAAGTGTTCACATGTTTTTGTGTGTTGTAAATATTTAATAACGACCACTAATAAGAACACAGAGTTTGCAAAGCTTGTGAAATTGCCCGGCTGATGGAAATTGGCTTGCAAGCATTCATGCGGGAGAGCAGGTAGAGATTGAAGGAGCTCACGATTGCTTGCCAAAGTTGTCTGCATCTCAGTTGGAGAGAATTCGAAGCTTACTTTGAATCTTTAAGAAACTTTTTAATAGAAAAGTAAAGTATATATGAATTTAGCATTTGAATTTCATTTTTTTTTCTAATTTACTGTCTACTATATGACATACGTATAGAAATTACATACTGAATCAAGGCCCATAATTAGATATTACATTTCCACTTGGCATTATTTGTAAAGAAATGAGGGTGTTAAATATTTTTCTTCAATCTCTTTCTAGATATGAGGTGTTAAAGATCTATATGTATATGTTTGCCATGTGTGTGATGAAATCTAATTATAGAGTTATTTGTGTACTCAAAGAAACTACAGTTTCTCCAGTCAGAGCTTATGACCAAACTGGGCACTACAATGAGGTCCTTAAGAATGCTGCATTAGGCCGGGCGTGGTGGCTCCTGCCTGTAATCGAGCACTTTGGGAGGCCAAGGCAGGCAGATCATGAGGTCAGGAGATCCAGACCATCCTGGCTAACACGGTGAAACCCCGTCTCTACTAAAAAATACAAAAAATTAGCCAGGCCCGGTGGCGGGCACCTGTAGTCTCAGCTACTTGGAAGGCTGAGGCAGGAGAATGGCGTGAACCGGGAGTCGGAGCTTGCAGTGAGCCGAGATCGCACCACTGCACTCCAGCCTGGGCAACAGAGTGAGTTGAGACCCCATCTCAAAAAATAAAAAATCCTGCATTAGGAAACCCGAGAAAGCCCTCGGAGTACACTGTCAAACTGAGTTATAAGGAAGCAAGGGTAGGGATTTACAAAGATACTGATTAGGGGAAAAATGATCCTAGGCCAGTGGGACCTCAAGTCTCAGTCAATGAAATGTATCCATATATTTAAAGAAAAATATGTGTCCAACAGATAGGGGTTGAGAAGCCAGAAAAGCATAAGAAATCACAGAAGAGCTTTTTGCTGTTACACCAAGACTTGTCTGCAGGAGATGATGCTCGGAACCAGGGTAGATTTCCAAGGGCAGGCATACTATTATTGTTGCTATTATTATTAGCTTCTAGTATATATTGGTTGTTTTCTACATCAGATGCTACACATTTTACGTATCATGTAACTTAATCCTCATAAAAACTCATGAATGTAGGCACTACTATTTACTTTATAAATGAGAATATTAAGGTGGAAGGAGATCAAGTTGCTTATCTAGGAGCCTAGAGCTAGTAAGTGGCAGTGTTGGTATTTGAACTTAGCCTTGAGAGCCTGTACATATAACCACAATTATGAGAACTTACAAGGACAAAAGAGAATTCTCTCGTCAATTTTGCAAAGAGGATCAGAATTTGTGACTAATCCAATAGGATGTGTTAGAATTAAGACAATAATTCAGGTATTGTGAATCTTAGTTTGATGTATTTCTAGTATACCTGAATTCTTCTCCACAGGCAAGTCATTAAAGACAGGCCAGTAAAGAGTAGATTGCCGTCAGGGTTGGGGCAGCAATGGAGAACAGTATTCTCTGGAAGAAAGTCACTATGCATAGCTCACACTTAAGGAGTGGAGAGTTATTCCCCACCTTCTTAAGGGCAGGCTATCTTTATATGTTGGAATTCTTCTGCACTGGAGATTTGTCTATTTTTCCCCATTTATTTATTTTGTCAGTCATTTATTTATATCAGTATCGACTCATGGGTATTCATGTTATGTTATGAGTTATAATCCAAAAGATTTTATTTATCTTTGTGCCCAAATTGTGCCAGTGTTAGCCATTGGGAGCATGTTCTGTTGGCCCCTTTGTGTTCTTGACATGCCCATAATTGTGGATTTTTTTTTTTTCTTAGCACTTATGAAAAGAACTTTTAGTTTCAGGGGTGCATGAGCAGGTTGGCTCTATAAATAAGTTGCATGTCTTGGGGGGTTGGTGTACATATTATTTCAGCCCCAGGTTATAAGCATGTACCCATTAGGTAGTTTTTTGATCCTCACCCTCCTCCCACCCTCCACCCTCAAGCAGGCCCTGGTTGTCTGTTGTTCCCTTCTTTGTGTCCCTGTGTACTCAATGTTTAGCTGTCACTTGTATGTGAGAGCATGCCGTGTTTGGTTTTCTGTTCCTGTGCTAGTTCGCTTAGGATAGTGGCTTCCAGCCCCATCCACGTTGCTGCAAAGGACGTGATCTTATTCTTCTTTCATGGCTGTGTCGTATTCCACAGTGTATATGTACCGCATTTTCTTTATCCGGTATACCACTGATGGGCATTTAGGTTGATTCCATGATTTTGCTATTGTGACTAGTACTTAGCACTTCTTTGTTTTCTGGCATTATAGGATGCTCTAGGTGTTCCTGCTTCAGTCTTAGAGCTGGCCATTTCTCCAAGGTGCCCTGGTTCCTTTGACTGAAGAATGGCATTAGAAACCAAGGTTGAGGCACTAGGTGTGAATCTTATTTTAAATAGTAACTAATACTCAGAAGTGAAGACAGTGGTTGCCCTTGGTGGGGTGGTGGTGACAGGAAGACATCCCCAAGAGGCTTCAAGTGTATCCGATCTGTTTCTTGATCTCAGTCCTGGTTGCCTGGGCTTCTTCATTCAGTGAAATTCATCAAGGATACACTTAGGCTATGTGTACTTTCCTGCCTTCATGTTGTATTTCAATAAATACTTGTTTATTTAGAAAATAAAGAAAAACAAAACAAAAACTAACCGTTAACTCTTAACTGAGTATCAGATAAACATGCTCTGGATTTCAAATCCTTCGGTTTAAAGACTTTCCAGCTTTATAGCTTTCGGCTGCTTACCTAACTTTTCCATCCCTCCATTTGTAAATTAAGGATAGCAGTATTATCTGCCTCAGCATTAAATATCTCCACACACTCCCTCCTCTAGACATGTATATATGTGTGTACTTATACACATGCAGTCACTTATCATTATTTACAGATTCCATATTTGCAATTTTGCCTACTTGCTAATATTTATTTCAAACCTCCAAATTAATCAGTCAATTCTTATGGCATTTTTGTGATCATTTGTGGATATGCACAACATAGCACAGCATTTGAGAACTGCCTGACGCCCATTTCCCAGTGAGCTCAAATAACTGTATGTCCTGCCTTCTTGTTTCAGCTCTCATGCTGTAAACAAGGGCCCTTTTCTCTCTATATATCTAATGCCACGTTTTCACATTTCCATGCTTTTTGTGGGTGATTTTGATATCTAAAATGCACCCCCCCCGCTGCAATGTGCAGTGCTCATGTCTTGTCTAGTGTTCCTGAAGGCAAGAAGTCTATGATGGAGTCCTTATGGAGAAAACATGTGTGTCAGAGAAACATCATTCAGACACGAGTTACAGTGCTGTTGAGCTTAATGTTAGTGAATCAACATTATATATTAAATAAGAAACACAACTAAAATAAAACCAATTTTGAATTGATTGATTAATCAAAATGTTGTGACCAGATGCTCTTAGGAACCTAATTGTGTATTTCCCAAAGGAGCAGTAGTTCAATATTTGCTAATTTAGCGTTTGTTGCGACTTTATGGAACATAAAAACTACAAATAATGAGAATCAGTTGTATATATGTGTATATACATACATATCTCTATATAAAAATATCTGTGTATGTCTGTCTACCAATATGAGAACAGTGCCTATTAGTATATTATTAATATAATAAGCCCTTAACAAATGTGTTTAGCTATTATTGTCTAGGTATCTGAGTAGAATTGCTCTGCAATCCACAGTCACTCCTGAGAAAGATAATGATGTTTTTTGGCTCTCAGTAAAACGTCTTCTTTGCGATATGGAAGGAACAGCAATAAGGGAAGCACAGCCCTTACTCTTACGGAGTTTACATTGCAAAATAACTCAGTACAGATTCAGTGTTTTTTGCACTATCTAGAGATCATAAGGAAAAAGAGGGAGTACGATGAAGGGAAGTTCAAAGTGAAGTCACTATATTAGCCTAAAATAGACAAGCATACAGATGAGCAATGTGTAAGGGGTTTTTGTAATGACTTGTCTATATCCTGAAACTTAGTAGCCTATGGACAGATGCCTTGAGATTTACATAAAAAATGAGCAGCCTGCCTGATGTAGGAAATGAACACACATTCTAGCTTTCAAGTCAATTACTGAGATATTCCTATTTCTTTTCTAGGTTAAGAAGCAAATCTGTTCCGATGTGATGCCAACAGAGTACATGATCTGATTGTTCCAGTTGCCCTGTGCCAAAAAGAAGCAAAAAATGGGATTTCCATGGATTGTTGAACACGGTGTCAGTGTGCCTAAGAAACAAGCCACTATTGAAAGGTTTCTAGGCAATTTGAATCAGGTTGCTGAGCTTCGAAAAGCATTCTACAGCCAAGTGTAGGAGACCCAAGAACTTGGAGAACATACACGCTCTGAGCTATTTCAAAAAATACAGCACTTAAGCCAATTGAGCTGCAGTCAGGGCAACACAGGCATGAATAACATGAAGGTAGATTTTAGTAGAAGAGAAGAACAGGCAGGGGATGCAGTCATGTGCATTTGAAACACAGGACAAACATAAGCCCTGTTTATCTCAATAAAGTAAGCACAGTTTGGGGGCATTCTGTGGGGCGAGATCATTTGTTGGAATTCAGATGAGGCCCAGAATGATCCATTGGATATCAAATCCACACATAAGCCTCTGCTAGAATTGTGCCAGAGTAAGGGCAATCCTGGAATTCCTCCAGGCAGTCCTACCACACCACCCAGATGTCTGGTTTCTAGGTGAATGAATCGAAGAAAGATCAAGAAATATATGGTGGGTAAGAGGTAGGAGAGAAAGCCTGTGTAAATTAAATCAGATCTCCTCATACATAAACCTACTCAATTACTTCTAAAGCCTCCTTTTATTTCTAACATACAATAATTAAGTTAAAGAAATATAATATTCTTGTTTCAGGAATAGGAATTATTTTCTCAAGCAAAAAATGAAAGATAAAAAAATATTACCAGTGTGCCTATGTCACGTGCTGCTAATGCTATTTTCTTCTTGAGGTGCTGAATTGTTCGTTTTCCTGGGAAAGCTCTAGGGTAGAGCTAGCAAAATATCAAGATAGCAGATACACATGTAGAGCCATGAGGCGCCTTGCTCAGCTCTCCCTTCAAGAGAACTTGCTTCAAGATGGGAGGCTGGGGAACACCCTCCACCTGCTCTGTCTTCAAATGCACTGGGGCATTCATGCAGAGGCTACGTTTTCGCGGGGCTGCTCAGCCTGTGACTGAGCAAGGCAGAAGTGCTAGCATCATGCCATTCCTGCAGAAGGTGGGTGTCCTCTAATGGGTAAACTTGGCTCCAGGGTTCGCCATCAGCATGGATATAATGCACGCAGAGCTTGCCAGAGGCTGAGGCCCCTCCTACCACATCCTGCAACTTTGTCTCTTCTGTCACAGGTGTCAGAACTGCTCTCAGTCCAGGGATCGTCTGCCACATATGTCTGCTCCCTCTCTCCTCCTCTCCCCTTTATCCTTCCCTGGTCCCCCACCCCAATCTCTCAAATCTACTTCCGTCTTCAAATTTGCTTCTTGGAGATCATGAACAAAAGAGGATTTGCATTTCATAAGATCCCAAAGAGAGAGGAAGCAGATAATCCATATAATTCTGACACTGTTCACCAGGCGCTTTTTTTTTCTTTTGACTGAACACCTGAGGGAGCTGTTAGAATTAAGTCACATACGAGGCTTCCCCTTTTGGGGCAGTGCCTGGGAGGGACAGATGACTCATCATATTGTGGATGGGGGAGTGGAAGATCCTGGCTCCATCTTGGAACACAGGCTAATTAGGGGTGAAAAGGAATAGACAGGTCCACACAAACAACCTCCTCCACCTCCAAGTTTCTCAACTGAGATTGAGGTAAGAAATCAGCTCAGCCGAGACAGACAAAGGTTGTGTGCTCAATTCATGCCAGTTCACTTTGCACTTTCCATTCAGGTTTCAGGATCTACTTCTGGGACTCCTCATGTCTTTCAGGTTGTCCTGAATGTTCATTTGTCCAGGATCCTTGGAGGGAAGAGATGGGGTACTTTGCCTGGTTTCGTACCTCTCAAATGGAATATCAGATCTTCAGACCATTCCCTTGTTTGCAGCTGAGACAGTGTCCGTGCTAAAAGCAAAGGGAGGTGGGGCAGAGGGACCATGGATAGTACCCAAATGTGAGTCACACC
This sequence comes from Nomascus leucogenys, assembly GCF_006542625.1. Taxonomy (NCBI): domain Eukaryota; kingdom Metazoa; phylum Chordata; class Mammalia; order Primates; family Hylobatidae; genus Nomascus; species Nomascus leucogenys. The sequence continues at coordinate 40,098 of NW_022096141.1, forward strand.
TACACCATCAGGTTTAGAACCTGTAAACTAGAAATCCCAGAAAATAATCATAAAATTATACTGGCTTTTCTGCCCTGTAGAAAGACTGTAGAGACAGATTCTTGCAGAAATCTTGCCTTGCTCCCAGCCAGCCCACGACTTTTCTCACCACAAGGAAAGCACTGGTTAAGGAGGTGATTCAGAGGTAGGTTCCCCAGGTTCGTCCATTGATGAGTGACCTCTCCTCGGCAACAGGGAAATACTTTCATCATTCAGGAAGGAATACTGAATTAGGAGGCAGAAGCTCTGGGTCCTGCTTTTAACACTTGCACAAACTTACTGTGTAGCTTTGAGCAAAGCATCAAGCCTCTCACTCTCAGTGTCCTGTGCAGCCAAACTGATTGATCTGTGAGGCAATGTGTGGCCCAGCTCTGCTGTTCACTATATCACCATGTATTCTCCTAATAAAAAACTGGCACACGGAATATAACAATGAGATTGCATATTTGACCTTGGGATTGTCCTTATATGTCTGGGTAGCCATCTTTGCAGCACTGGCTCTTTCCAAAGAAAACTATTTTCATAAATATTTCATTTGAAAATCCCCATTTATCTGGAAGACTTAGTAAAGCATCGTCTGTAGACACTGAAGCACATTATCGCCTGCTTACGTCAGAGCTAGGTTACCAGGCATGTTCATAAAAAAATAATAAAACATATTACTTTAGTCAAACTTTACAGAGAGGATAGATTGCCTACAAAGAGGTTATTGTAATATAGCTCCTAATTTTTTCAGGAGTATGCTAAATATATATATATATATATATATAAAAATATGTGTGTGTATATGTGTATATATACACACACATATATATACATAAACACATATATATGTTTATACATATACACATACACAAACATACACACATTTATATATTAATTAATGTATTTAACTTCTCCAAAACATTAGCTACCAAACAGAATATTAGATTAAAATATTTTAAATTAAAAAGTTATTTAGAGAAAAATAATAGAACTCTCAAATATCTCAAATAGCTTATGTTGACCCCTTCCCTGAACTCTAAACATTAAACTTTATTAAGAGGAAAATAGTGCACATGTGGGACAAGCATGAGAAAGACAGGACTCAAGAGTACGGAGTAAACAGAGCAGGCTCATTGTTCAAGTTCAATGAGTGTAATTATCTGGTAGCCATTTGTAGTTCCCATAAAATACCCTTTTCCCCCCGTATTTGTTGCTGCTAGTATTGAAAGACAGGTCTAATCTTTTCTGCTTTTAATCCCTTTGTCAACCATCAGCAGCTAGTGGGGAAAAAAAAGAAAAAGAAAACAGAATCACTTAGGTTTGGCCTTCATGTTATCCTGTCCCCAATTGCACTGAGAGGGGACAGATGGGTGACCAGCTGTCGTGACACAGGACCAGGGTCAAGGGGTCCCCGCACACAAAGCAGCGAACGCTGCTGGGTCCTCAAGCCGCCTCTGCCTCTGAACACAAAGCAGCAAGCGCTGCTGGGTCCTCCAGCTGCCTCTGCCTCTGAACAGCCTCGCTGAGAGAGAGGCTCTCTCAGGCCAGCATCACTCACGCTCACCAGTGAGGCTCTGAATGTTTTGTCTCAGGCCAGGAATGTTAAAGGCTCTGGTTCTCTGCAGCAAGTTAGGAACCATTTCACCATTGTTTGCTTCCATGCATGTCCTGTTCTCATTGTTCAATTCCCATCTATGAGTGAGAACATGCGGTGTTTGGTTTTCTGTCCTTGTGACAGTTTGCTCAGAATGATGGTTTCCAGCTTCATTCTTGTCCCTGCAAAGACAAGAACTCATCATTTTTTATGGCTGTATAGTATTTCATGGTGTATATGTGCCACATTTTCTTAATCCAGTCTGTCATTGTTGGACATTTGGCTTGGTTCCAAGTCTTTGCTATTGTGAATAGTGCCACAATAAACATACGTGTGCATGTGTCTTTATAGTAGCATGATTTATAATCCTTTGGGTATATACCCAGTAATGGGATCACTGGGTCAAATGGTATTTCTAGTTCTAGATCCTTGAGGAATTGCCATACTGTCTTCCACAATGGTTGAACTGGTTTACACTCCCTCCAACAGTGTAAAAACATTCCTATTTCTCCATATCGTCTCCAGCACCTGTTGTTTCCTGACTTTTTAATGATTGCCATTCTAACTGGTGTGAAGTGGTATCTCATTGTGGTTTTGATTTGTATTTCTCTGATGACCAGTGATGATGAGCATTTTTTCATATGTCTATTGGCTGCATAGATGTCTTCTTTTGAGAAGTGTCTGTTCATATCCTTTGCGCACTTTTTGATGGGGTTGTTTGTTTTTTCTTGTAAATTTGTTTGAGTTCTTTTTTTTTTTTTTTGAGATGGAGTCTTGCTCTGTCACCCAGGCTGGAGTGCAGTGGCCAATCTTGGCTCACTGCAAGCTCCGCCTCCCGGGTTCACCTATTCTCCTGCTCAGCTCTCTAGTAGCTGGGACTACAGGCACCTGCCACCACGCCTGGCTAATTTTTTGTATTTTTAGTAGAGATGGGGTTTCACCGTGGTCTCAATCTCCTGACCTCATGATCCGCCTGCCTTCGCCTCCCAATGTTTAAGTTCTTTGTAGATTCTGCATATTAGCCCTTTGTCAGATGGGTAGATTGCAAAAATTTTCTCCCATTCTGTAGGTCACCTGTTCACTCTGATGGTAGTTTCTTTTGCTGTGCAGAAGCTCTTTAGTTTAATTAGATCCCATTTGTGTATTTTGGCTTTCGTTGCCATTGCTTTTGGTGTTTTAGTCATGAAGTCCTTGCACACGGCTATGTCCTGAATGGTATTGCCTAAGTTTTCTTCTAGGATTTTTATGGTTTCAGGTCTAACATTTAAGTCTTTAATCCATCTTGAATTAATTTTTGTATAAGTTGTAAGAAAGGGATCCAGTTTCAGCTTTCTACATATGGCTAGCCAGTTTTCCCAGCACCATTTACTAAATAGGGAATCCTTTCCCCATTTCTTGTTTTTGTCAGGTTTGTCAAAGATCAGATGGTTGTAGATGTGTGGTGTGATTTCTGAGGCCTCTGTCCTGTTCCATTGGTCTATGTCTCTATTTTGGTACCAGTACCATGCTGTTTTGGTTGCTGTAGCCTTGTAGTATAGTTTGAAGTCAGGTAGCATGATGCCTCCACCTTTGTTCTTTTTGCTTAGGATTGTCTTGGTGATGCAGGCTCTTTTTTGGTTCCATATGAACTTTAAAATAGTTTTTTTTCCAATTCTGTGAAGAAAGTCATTGGTAGCTTGATGGGGATGGCATTGAATCTATACATTATCTTGGATAGTATGGCCATTTTCATGATATTGATTCTTCCTATCCATGAGCATGGAATGTTCTTCCATTTGTTTGTGTCCTCCTTTATTTTGTTGAACAGTGGTTTATAGTTCTCCTTGAAGAGGTCCTTCACATCCCTTGGAAGTTGAATTCCTAGGTATTTTATGGGAGAATCTTAGTTTTTAGTTTAACTTTGAAACAAAGATGGTAACAGCCCTTTCCCAAAACAAGCCCCCTTCTTGCCTGGGGGCTAGACTCACTATGTAGGACTAACAAATTAGCCTCAAGATTAGAAATTATGGTTTAAGAGTCATGCAGCTAAACATGCAGCCAAACAAATTCAGAGTGATTTGAGTAATCATAAAACTCTGGTCTTCTGTATAGCCAGCTCTGCATGAATTCGACTCTTTCTCTATTGCAATTCCTGTCTGGATAAATAGACTCTGGGCAGTGGGCAAGGAGAACCTGCTGGGTGGTTACAGGAGTACGTAGCAACAATGTGTACCCTTTCCTTTACAACTCAAGACAATTTATCAATCCCACTTTACAAATTAGTTGAATACAGGACTCTCTTAACTGCTTATTCCAGTGGTTTTCAAAGTGTAGTCTCTGCACATTTATACACTGTTGGTGGGAATGCAAATGAGTCCAGCCCCTGTGGAAAGCAGTTTGAGGATTTCTCAGAGAACTAAAAATAGAACTACCATTCTACCCAGCAATTTTATTGCTGGGTATATACCAAAATGAAAATAAATCATTCTACCAAAAGACACCTGGACTCATATGTTTATTACAGCACTATTCACACTAGCAAAGACATGGAATCAACCCAGGTGCCCATCAATGGTCGACTGGATAAAGAAAATGTAGTACATATACACCATGGAGTACTATGCAGCCATAAACAATGAGATCATGTCCCTTGCTGCAATATGGATGCAGCTGGAGGCCATTATTCTAAGTGAATTAACTCAGAAACAGAAAACCAAATACCAAACGTTCTCACTAATAAGTGGGAGCTAAACATTGGGTACACATGGACACAAACACGGGAACAATCAACACTGGGGGGTCAGGCACAGTGGCTCATGCCTGTAATCCCAGCACTTTGGGAGCCCAAGGCAGGTGGATCACTTGGAGTCAGGTGATTGAGACCAGGCTGACCAACATGGTGAAACCCCATCTCTACTAAAAATACAAAAATTAGCCGGGTGTGGTGGCACACATCTGTAGTTCCAGCTACTCGGGAGGCTGAGACAGGAGAATTGCTTGAACCCAGAAGGTGGAAGTTGTAGTGAGCCAAGATCACACCACTGCACTCCAGCCTGGGCGACAGACTGAGACTGCATCTCAAAAATAAATAAATAAACAAACACTGGGGATTCCAAAAGTGGGGAGAGTGCCAGTGCGGCAAGGGTCTGAAAACAACCTATTGGGTACTACGTTCACTACTTGTGTGACAGGATCATTAGAAGACCAAACCTCAGCATCATGCAATACACACATATAACAAACCTGCGCATGTACTCCCTGACTCTAAAATAAAACAAAACAAAAAACAAAACCAAAGTGTGGTCCCTGGACCAGTAACATCAGCAATATCTGGAAGCTTGCTAGAAATGTGAATTCTCTGCTGCACCAAGACCTCCTGAATGGAAGACTTTGGGGTGATGCCCAGAAATCTATATTTTAGCAAGCCTTCCAGATGACTCTATGTATGCTGAAGTTTTTACTATTTTGAGATTTTTGCTGATGTCTTTATAACAGTATTGGTACTTTCAAATTCACATTATCAACACTCATATTTTCATATTCATATTTGTAAAATGTTTCACCCTACACATGAGAAAACACACCTAAGATAAAGTGAGTGGCTTAAAATCACCCAGCCAGTGGGTGAGAAGCCAAAATCTTCCAGTCTGGGATGTTTTTCATTCCATTACATTGAAATGAAGAATTAATGTTTCCTTTGCCTAGGCATTAAAGGAGAGAATAGGGTTAAGCTCACCCAGGGAAGGTCACCTGGCTGGCCAGAGAGGTGGCCCCCACCTTGGGAAATTTACGGTCGATAGCAGCTCCAGTCTTAGAGATCTATATTGTCTGAAATCCAAAAGGAGAATCTAACCCTTTCCCAAACAGAGGGATATTAACCAGGCCCAGGGCCATCAGTGCCAGCCTCTCTCAGCAGCTTATCCCCACTCGATGCCCAGAAAGCCAATTCGTCATGAGAATTCTGTTTTTTCCTGCAAAAGTTCAGGAGAAAACGAGTGTGTGTGTGTGTGTGTGTGTGTGTGTGTGTGCACGCATTTAGTTACATTACTAAAATGTTAATCAAAATCAAGTTAAAAATGGCCTGATTGGTCCACCTGATAATTGGGCCATTTTGAGGAGCAGAGGAGAGAATGCAGAAAATAAGCTCTTTGTAAACTAAATAAAGGCAAGCAGCAGTATTATTATCATTTCCGTGTAGACATTCAAGGTGTTTTAAGTTTTTTTGACTAAATTTTACTAGATTTATGGTACATACCCTTCGGAATTCAAGAAAGCTTTCAGCATTTGGTGTTCAGAGTTCAGATCTTTTAAACTGTCCTGGAGAATGAACTTGTTAACAGAAAGTTACATCCTCACACAGTCACTATTGAATATGTGCTATGGAGTGTCTACCAAGAAATCCTGTTGGTTTAGTCGTGGCGGCAACAGCACGGTTTCAGGATAAAGGGAGCCTCTGCAGAGCAAGGGTGCTCAGATCCAGAGTCCCCAACTCTATTCTCTGCCACAGCTGTGGTTCTCCAAGAACTTGCATTGGGCAACTTCCTTCCCTTCCCACTCTGGCAAGTCCTACCTGGGTTCATTTCTTCCTCATTCATGGTGTCCGGAGCACTTTGAGTATTTTGTGATGATGATTATTATTTTTCTTGTTCAGGGAAAATTTCCCTTTCTGCCCATAATACTATTATTTTTGGGGCCACTTGTCTAGACACTGCCACTATTCCCACCCATTCCCTACCCACCCATTCCCTCTCCAGTCCCTGCACACTGAGGACATCCCACTCTCCTGACACCAGCTTTCCTTGGTTAAGAGTCACACGTTTGGGTTTTCATCTTCATTGTTTTTTCACTCTTCCCAAAGTCTTTTTTGAGTGCAGAAAGGTGTATAAAATTTAGAAGAGCTCAATTGTCTACTTTTATTTTGAACCAACTAGTATTTAGTTTATGAAAGTTGGGAATTCAAAACTCCAGTTGTTTTTGAATCTTTAAAGTTCAGTTTACAAACTTTTTTTTTTTTTTTTTTTTTTTGAGATGGAGTTTCACTCTTTTTTCCCAGGCTGGACTGCAATGGCACGATCTCAGCTCACTGCAACCTCCACCTCCCAGGTTCAAGCAATTCTCCTGCCTCAGCCTCCCGAGTAGCTGGGATTACAGGCATGCACCACCACACCTGGCTAATTTTCTATTTTTAGTAGAGATGGGGTTTCTCCATATTGGTCAGGCTGGTCTTGAACTCTCCAGCTCAGGTGATCTGCCTGCCTCGGCCTCCCAAAGTGCTGGGATTACAGGCATGAGCCACTGCACCCGGCCCACAAACTTTCCTATTCTATTCTATTCTTTCTATTCTATTCTATTCTATTCTATTTAGCAGATTTTCACAATAATTTCTAAAGGGCCTGGAAATAATGTTGGTTCCATTTATAGACCTAGATAAATCCCATTTCATCCTGGTATATTACTCTAGTAAATAAGCATTTATACATTTTATAGTTTTTACTTTAATTTTATCTGCCTTAACAAATAAAACTTTCCCTCATCCCAAATAACTATTATAAATATAAAAATATACTTTATAAAGAGAGCCTTAATTATCTTTGATATTCTAGTATAATGCCCAGACTTAGTATGATTTTATCTTAAGACCTGAAGTTTAAGCCAATGACTCAAACATACATTTTAAATTAACATTGAAATGTTGTCATTTCAACAGGCCAAATCATCCCAAATACTTTGAAATGTTTGATTTGAGAAGTTTGTCATGAGAAGCACACTAAATGCATATAGATTCCATTTTAATATAATGATGGCCAATGTTTATTGAACACCTTTTTTGTGCCAGGCCTACTTCTACATTGTTATTATTATTATTATTTGAGACAGGGTCTCACTCTGTCACCCAGGCCGGAGTACAGTGGTGTGATCTTGGCTCACTGCAACCTCCACCTCCTGGATTTCAGGGATCCTTCTGCCTCAGCCTCCCAAGTAGCTGGCACTACAGGCACATGCCACCACACCCAGCAAATTTTTTGTATTTTTTTGTAGAGATGTTTCACCATGTTGTCCAGGTTGGTCTCAAACTTCTGGACTCAAGCAATCTGCCTGCTTTGGCCTCCCAAAGTGCTGGGATTATAGGCATAAATACATTTTTTTAATGAAAAATTTTTAAGGAAAATTTTAATGGTGGGATCTTGCTATGTTGCTCAGGCTGAACTCAAAATCCTGGGCTCAATTTATCCTTCTACCTCAGTCCTATGAGTAGCTCAGACTACAGGTGCACACCACTACATCTGGCCTCTCGATTCTGTTTTATCACAAATAATATGCCAAGATCTTCAGGCTCTTAAAATTTTATTTGGTAATGCTATATCTTCCCAAGGTTAAAAGATGCTTCCCAGTTTATGGAAGATAGTAGGCTCCTTCCCTGTTAATTCAGGTTACTTAAGACTGGGAGTCTTGTGAATGATCACAATGGGTTACATGGAGCCCCGTGTTACAGTTGTCATTTCATGGACTTTGAAATGTAATAAGGGTGGGCCTCTTTGGTCCCATAGCCCATTCCTCTGGCTTGATGTTTCATACACATAGCTCCCCCATTCTTCTCTTTATTCACAGAAATCTGCAGATTTTATCCAGGTTGATCACCTGATGGAACATAATTTTGTTTTTGTTCTGTAAGAGTTGTAAATATATTTTTCCTTGACTTCTTCAGACCATTGTGCCATCTAAAGACAATTGATGGAATCTCAAGATATTTAAAAGTATAGTTTTTATTAAGTGGTAAAGATATTTTTTCTTGATGTGATTCTGGATTCTTTCATGGTCTTAAGACCTTACAACTCTGATGAATATTTAAGATGATATTCTGTTGAATTTTGGATAGCTCACTTGGCTTTCTCTGACTTGCTGTTACCATTTATGAGGCCATTCTAACAACAGATACACATATGCAAACATGCACAATGGAGAAAAAATTTGAGCTCACAGGCCTGCTTTCCACTTTCTCTCCTCAAAAAGTGTAACTTTGATTGGAATAGAAAGAGAGGAATTGAATCTTCTTTTATTCCCTTGTGGATTATGTTGGAGAGGTAAATCAATACTAAGAACTGTATGTAAGAAAAAGGAAATTCCAAAATTTGCAGTGCAGTATATTGGTAAGGAATCGCATAATTTTAGCTATTTCCAACTCATCTTTCTTTCAACATTCATTACCAAATATTTACTGAGCCCCTACTATGGGTCAAGTATGGTTCCAGGTGATTTGAGATATACAAGTGAACCAAATGAACAAAGACAGATGATAAACAATCACCATAATACAATAGCAATTTATGTAATATCCCAGAAGAGACAAAATGCTGTGGTAACAGGGAACAGTGGAGTAGGGTAGTGGGGGAAGAAGAAAGGCAGTGGTTACCATTTAAATAGGGAGGTCTGGGAAGGCCTCACTGAAATGGGATAATGTGAGCAAAGATTTGAAGGAAGTGAAGGGAATTAGCTATGCAGATATGTAGAGGAGAGGTTTCTAGGCAGAGAGGAGCTGCAGCCAAGGCATCATTGAGGGCAGCAGGAAGCCATTATGCCGGATCAGGGATGAGAAGGAGAGCTCTAATGGGGACAATTCAAGGAGGGCCTGATGGCCTTTATGGGTGTTGGCTCTTCCTCAGAGGGAACTAGGGAACCATTGTAGGGTATTGGGCAGAGCAGTGACATGATTTGACTTATGTTTTCAGAGGGTCATGTGTTTGGAATAGACATTTGAGGGGCTACATGGAATCACAAAGAGTCTATGACCTAGATGAGGGAGAATGGCTTGAGCCAGTATGGAAGCAGAAGAAGGAGTGAGCAGTGGTTAGGTCCGAGGTAGACTTTGAAGGTAGAGCCAAGAACATTTTTGACATCGGATGTGCGATATGGTGTGTTTTATTTATAAAATAAACATACAGTTTGGTGGAAATTTTCCAACCCAGTCTATTGAAGGAATTTTCAGAACTAAGCCAGATTTTTCAGCTTTTGAATGAAAGGGTCAAATTGCAGTGCATGCAATTTTACACTTTACTCATTTACAACTTGTCATTTTATTCATGGCTGTGAATGGCACAGACTTTATGATATGCGACTGAGAAACGATTTCAAAGGCCCCAACGAAACCTACTCATATTCCACATTGAGACAATCATTTAAATTGAAGAGAAGCACATTCTTTGTGGTCTTTGGAAGCAGCTCAGCCGTTAATGATTGTGATGCAAACAGAGGCAACACAGTTTTCATTTGAACGTGTTATTCAGATACAGCAATGATAAAAAGGAATATTGGGCTGGAGGTAATTTTTAAGCTTTTTTTTTAGTAAGAAGGTTATCTGCTTACCATTTAAAGAGACTCAACTTGTTACAGAAATATATAATAGAGAACGGGAGAATCTCCTGTAATCTTGCCCAAGAGTTTGTTGAAGATGCTGAAGGGAGAAAAGACGGCTGGGAGAAAAGAAGATGCTGAAGGGAGAAAAGACAGCAGGTAGACGGCTGTGTCTACCTGCAGACGTTTTGAAACCTCTCTGAAGTTTAATCATGGGACTTTTTGAGATTGCTGTGGCCACACACAGACTCTAATTAGTTTGAGCTTCGGCCTTGATTTGTTGGTCCAGGCTGCTGCATTTCTGAGCGCCCAGGAGAAGCACAGCAACTCAGCCCCCGTTAGGTGAGGGATGCCTCGCAAGCCCCAGAAAGGTTCTGTTCGGTCCGGCGCAGGCAGCACAGTGAGGCTCGATCTGACTGACGCTGGCTCTTCTCAGGCCCACTGCCTCTCTGCCCCTGACTGGGAAGATTTGATGCCCTTCAAAATGTAGTCTATGGATCTGTTTTCTAGGCAACGAATGCCAGAGCCCTGTCCACTGATGTGACTGCAGAAGGTTAAATATGGATTTGGCAAGAATTACAAGCTGCCCACGAATGTTTTAGAGATGGTCTGAAATGAAGACACAGAGAAAGAGGCAGCTCAGTGGTGGGTTTTGTGGGCACGTGTGCATCTCCGGAGGCAAAAGTTATGTCCTTTGTGTTTAATTGGCTTTGCAGTATCCTGGATCTTCATTATACAATACCCATACCTGAAAAATTAGTAAAAATGGGAGGAACACAGGCAATGTCAAAGACAAAAAAAAAATTATCTTTACACATATCTTACACATTTTTCATATTATGCATGTATTAATCAGCCACCCTGTCACTCTCCCATTGCACTCAAGAAGGTAGAGCGTTGAGAGAGAGAGAAAGAATATAAAATCTTCTGTAGATGGCAGACTTTTAACATATTGAGACAAAGAAAACAAGAATTTAGCAATATATTACTAAGTGACAGATTTAGAAAGTTCTTTGTCATTTGATCTTCAGGCTTTTTTCTCCTCTTGCTTTTTATACAAAGGGTGGCTAATAAAAATAGTTCTGTTGGTTTTCATTTCCAGTCTGGTTTCATATTTGTCTTTTATGTGGTGGTAGCTGTAGTATACTTGAATTCATAGAAAATACCTCAGGGAATGCTTACAATCTACTCTTGGTATATTTTCTAGATTTTTGTTTAATAAAATGTATGTCCATATGACCTGATTCAAATTAAAGTGGATTTTTGCTGAACATTTCAGCCTCGGAAAACCTAGGTATGAATCTTGACTGTAATATCTCCCAGCCATGTAACCAGTAATAATATTACATCGCCTCTCTCAGGTCACATTTTTTATGTGTAAAATGCTGATAATTGCATGTCACTCACATGACATTTCACAGGGTTGCTTGGTGTGTTACAAGAGAAATATATGAGGTAGTAAATTGCAAATGATAAAGCCCACTAAAGACTAGTTATTAATATTGAAATATTTCTACCTTTATTTGAATATTACCATTAAGAGAACCTGTTTGAGAAAAAGTCCTAAAACGGAGTTTAGAGCTCTCCTTGAGTAAAAGAGATATGGAAATGATGGGATGGTTCAGGCTTCTGGATTTAGGTATTAGCCCTGGAGACAAATTAAAAACGGAGGGGAAATTTTTCTAAACAGGCTTGTGGATAAGTAGATACCTCAGAGACGTGTCTTTGATTTTTCAGGTTGCTGTAATTGATTTATTATGCCTATGTGAAGTTTGTGTGCAAATGTGATATTAACCCATAATTATATTCTAAAAGTGTGAATTATATAGGCAATTAAATGTTATGAGACTGAAAGGTGATGCTATCCCAGAGGTATGGTTTTGTAGGATCAGATTTCCACTGTGTGTGTTGGTTTCCAGAATTAAAAACAGCACCCTACTCCCTCACCAGCTCCACTGTAAAAGTAACATGGGTCTGCATGATTTAGAAAACTTTCTCTTCTGCTGGTTGTAGGGTGGGGCTTAAAATGAAAATTGAAGCTCTGCTTGTCTCGATGATCATATCTAAAAGCATATGATGTGCCACCAGATAACAGGAACAAGAAGTTCTGCTGGTTTTTCTCTGGCTTTTTTAAGAGGGTGAGGTAGAGATAATATTCTTTCATCTTCTGTGCAGTTCTAAGGGCATTGTGGATTCTCAAAAATTACTAAACTACCCATGACAGTTTCAGATCTATGGCATGGAAAAGTCTCTGGATGGTTTAATAGATTTCACCAGTTATTTGCTTCCTGAATGAATATTCAGCTTTTGTCAAGTTCAGGAGAACAGAGCACTTTAAAAATCAGGAGAGTGAGAAAGCATATTTATTTTGTGGATGTATGACAATGATTGCAGATGTAACAAGTAGAACCAAATCAAAAAGTCATTAAAAATGCTAGTTGATGCTAATTGATTTAATGTGTTGGAATATCCGAGCATTCAAAAGTAGCTTCGAATAAGCTGCTTTGTGGTTGTAACCCAGATTCATGCTTTACCAGATGGGAAACTTCGGGAAGGTTGCTTAGTCCCTCTGAGCCTCAGTCTCCTCATCTGCAAAATGAGGGTAGAGCTATTGTCAGATTTCCATAAATTATTACATTTAAGGTACCTGAAAGTATACCTAGAACATCACGCTCACTCATTAATGCCAGCTATTATTTAAATATTTTAGCAAAATAATTTAAGCAAGGAAATCTCTTCATATACTGAAATTCCTTGTAAAGCCAGAATAAAAACAATGTGTTCAAATTCTTTGGTTAGCCTTTTTTTTTTTTTTTGACAGTGTCTTGCTCTGTCACCCAGGCTGGAGTGCAGTTGTGCGAGCTCACTGCAGCCTTGAACTACTGGGCTCAAGTGATCTTCCCACTTTAGCCTCCTGAGTAGCTGGGATTACAGGCACACACCACCGTGCTTGGCTAATTTTTATTTTTTTTATTTTTAGTAGAGATGAGGTCTTACTATGTTGCCCAGGCTGGTCTTGAGCTCCTTAGCTCAAAGAATCTTCCCATCTTGGCCTCCCAAAGTGCTGGGATTACATGAGCCCCCGTGTCCAGCTCTCTGTTGGCATTTGTATTATGACATTTAGTGCAGTTGTCATGTTAATAGAATTGCTGAGAAAAAAGGGTATTGTGCTAGGTGAACCCAGGCTTCATTTTTCCTGCATCCCAGCCCTCACTGTGATTTAAAGAGGGACACTGACATGTAACAATAAGAGAAAGTACTGATGTGTAACAACTGGGCTTGAAATGTTCCTTATACATAGCGCAAGATAGGTGTGCAGCAAATTCCCATTAGCCAATTCATTTTCAAAAAAACCTCTGCTATTGCTATCCCAGTTTCATATACACATATATGGCATCTGGCCAATAATCATATCCCAAGAGGCTTTCTATCTACATGGAACTGACTCCTTCTCCATCATATCAGACATAGCACTTTCTTTCATTTCTTTCTGTTTCCTCCTTTTCCTCTCACAGTTTTACCATACTCTTTGTTTTCTTTAATTTTTTTGTTATTTTTCCCTGTCATGTCTGAAGTTTTCCAAAAAGAGCTGTAGGCATCCTCTACTACCAATTAAGTGACAGAAATACAGAAATTAGGCTCTCCTTAGCAGAGTATGCTTTACTCAATAAAGGAAGGATAGCATAATTTGGCCCTTCTAAATGTTAAAGTCACTGCACATATCTTTTGTTTGAATTAATCATGGTTTCCAGTCATTGTTGAAGTGAGGGTTAACTTATTTATTTCTGTAATTCTTCCTGCCCACATATGAATACAGCAAATGGTAACTTGATCTAAGCCAAAGACTCCAAAAAAAGGAAGTAGTGGTGGGTTGTGCTTCTGTTGCTCTGGGGTTATACATTTCTTAGTGCTCTTTGGAAAAATAAATGGAGATACCAATAGGCATAATTATCACAAAGCGAAGGAGGGAAAGAACAGTGAAACTGACATGAGAAGAAATGCGCATAGGTTGGCACTTCCGAATGTGGAAGTGTTGCTGCCAGGGAGGAACAGAACATACCACTTTGGGCTGAGCTCTAATCCTGCAGAACAGGAGACCCGGGGGGGAAGGGGAAAAAACGTGGGTGTAGCACAAAAGAAGCAGAAAGAAAATGAAGCAGTTTCCAAGGAACAGGTGACTAGGGCTCACCTAGTTGTGAAAACAGATCAGCTTCTTTTCCGAGTTTTGTTTTACTATTGAATAAAGTACAGTGACTCCTTAGACACTGCCACAGAACCTTGTCATGATGAACTGTGCTTCTCCTTAGCTTGCAGTAATAGGATTGTATACTTCCTTCTCCAGCTAGACTGGCAGCCTATCCCCCACGTGCTATTCCTCAAGTTGTGCTATTGCACAGCCATATTTTCTTCTTTGTTCAAAGGGTGTGCATGAGGCCTTGGAGACTTCACTGTTTTGAGCTGAAGTCAGTCTCTCTTAATCTGGTCTCAAGTTTCAGTGGGTATCTGCCTGTGTTCCAGACACATTTACCGGTTGTAATTTTTCTACTTTCTACAATGCTTAAAAGTCAATGAGAATTGATCAATATGTAAGAAAAACTCAGTTGTCTTTGGAATACTTTCACACTTTGTGGTTCCCTTCTTAGAATTAGGACATGGAGAACGTGTCTACCCTACCTCTTTAGGGCCCACACTAGGATATGTGGGACTCTGGGCAAGTATATTTTTTGTGGGTCTCTCATTTATACAAGCAATTCCTTTGAAAAATGCTTTGCAAAATTTTAAACATATATATGGTTTAGTGATTGATCACTGAAGATTTAGAATTATGGGTAAAGAGGTACTGATGTATTTGTTTATTGTCCAGACTACTTGATAATTCTTTGTAGCATCCTGACACCACCTCTTTCCTTCCGGATCCAGGAATCATCTCTTCCTATTAGTTATTGCCAAATGTGCTGTTCCTGAGTAATTCATATCTCCCACTGTGAGAAAACGGTAGCAATCTTGTTATTATTCAAGACCTATAGCTTGTCAGAACCTGTCTGTGTTGAGACATTCTGACTCTTCTTGCCTCTAAACTCCCCAGTGCTATTTTTTTCAATGCTGGCTACATCATTACTCATGATGCTGTACCATCCATCCTGCTGCCTGTGAATACTGACTTCCAATGGCTTTTTCAGAGGTTGTGCCAGTGCTTCTTTGAAGGCGACCACAAATGCACAGAGTATGCAGGAAAATGTGAATGGTCATTTATTTTATGGTCATGTAAAATTTACCCTTTGGAACTTTATGGTATAAATATAGAACAACACATTTTCCAACCATGTCTTCTCTTGATCCCTTGAGGCTGTAATCACAGCACTCCTAAAATGTGATCTCTTTTCATGTTGACTGCACCCCTGGTTTCCTCACACTGTTTCCAGTGGTGGAGCAAGAAGAATGATCCCATTTATGCAAGGAATCCCTGACCCTTATCTGGCTCAGCTTAACCTGGGAGGGCACAGTCAGCACATCAGCTGGAGGAAAGAATGAACATGGATTGGAAGAGCCTGCTGGTGTTGCAGAACAACAATCTGGAAAGCCCTTGGAGGAGGTGGGTGAAGCCACCCTCGAGCACTGTCATGCAGCCTGCAGAGGGATGGGGGATGGCGCTGGGTTTCAGCAGCAGGGGGTGCACAGCATAAACCTTGCCTGCCACTGCGGATGCTGCAGAGCAGAGACAGCACCACAGTAGCAGCAAGGGGGATAACTGAGGAGGCAGGGAACCTCACATGCAGCTCGAACCCAAGAGCTGGCTGATGGCTGTTGGGAGCCGGGAGTCCCGAACTCATTCTGTGACCAAGTGAGTGAGAATCATTCAAAATCAGGATGTCAGCACCACTCTGGCAGCCCAGTCGCACACCATCCCACGACAGCAATCCTGTGCCAGTCAGCAGAATCAATCCACTCACTAGGCTGCTTTTCTGGAACTGGAGGTCAGCCCCAGGGCCCCAGGATGACCTTGCAGGCACGAGTTCTGGAGCTCTTTGGAATGTCAAGCCCACCCCATGCATAAGAAAGTGGGTTGGAAAGAACTCTAAAGGGAAGAAAGGAGGACTGGGTACAAGCAAATCCCCATTTGGGCTCAGGAAACCTGCCTAGACCACACTACCAGCTCCAGCCAGGCCCAGGAATCAGAGGGTTGGGGGTGGGGGTGGGGGTCTCAGAAACTATCATGAAAGACATTTTCATGGGCCCCTGAATCATGAGGACTGAGGGAGGAGCCCAGCTCATCAGGGTCTAAAGTGAGCCCTGCTGTTTGTTTCTTTCTGCAATAAAAAGGAGTGGAAAGTATAAAACAGAAGGTAGGCATGGAAGAGATGAAGTCAAGTATGAACCGCTTTTGGAAGCCTGAGTCCTGATAAGGGCTGTCCACAGGTGGGCCCCTATTCAAGGGCTAAAAGTTTTCCATCAAATAATTTAACTACTATATAAACAGTAGCAGCAGCAGCAACAGCAGCAACAAACACTTTTATAATGAAGCTCTACCAATTCTGCACTGGAGGGAGAAAATGCAAGAAAGGACATTATTTGGTCAATGGACAAAACTAGAATATGATTGTTAGATTAGAAAAAATTATTGTATCGATGCAAATGTATGAAGTTGATAACCTTATGGTCATTGTTGTTGTAGAAAAGAATATCCCATAGGATACACTGAAGTATTTAGGGGTAAAAAACAATGTTCAGAAAAAAAGAATTTATCTGTCTGTCTATCAATCATCTGTCAGCCTACCAATCTATTGACCTATTGGTCATATATCATCTATTGCAAAAGACAAAGCAAATGGGAATAAACTGTTAACAGCAGCAAAATCTGGGTAAAGGCTAAATGGATGGATGATCTTTGTACTATTTTTATTTTTGCCACTTTTTTGTAATGTTAAAAATTTTTTCCAAATAGAAAGTTAAAAAGGTTATCCCAACACAATGTATCACTTTGGGTAAAGTTAGTTATAACAATGGTTTCTTTCCTTCTCTTCCCGCATCTTCCCCTTCCCATCCTCCACCCCCTTTCCTTTCTTCCTCTTTCCATTTTCCCTTGGCATCATATAAATGAATACAGTTAGGAAACTTCTGGCATACTGGCATATTCCACAGATTAAAATAATTTAAAAGTAAAGAATTAAAGGGAGGTATTGGCTAGATCCAGGATGGGCGAGATGGCAACAGAGCTGCAAGCAGAGGCAAGAGGATCCAGAACTTGACTTTGTGTTTCTGTGGCTAATATGAAAGTTGTATAGAGAACTTGAGTAAAAGAATCACAATAGGCTGGGTGCAGTGGCTCACACCAGTAATTCCAGCACTTTGGGAGGTTGAGCCGGGCAGATCATCTGAGGTCAGGAGTTTGAGACCAGCCTGACTAACATGGTGAATCCTCATCTCTACTAAAAAGACACAATTAGTTGGGCGTGGTGGCGTGCAGCCTCCCTTCCCGTTCCCTTCCTCCTCCCTTCCTTTCCCTTCCCTTTCTTTTTCTTTCTTTCCTTTCTGGCTCTATTGCCCAGGCTGGAATACAGTGGTGCAGTCTCAGCTCTCTGCAACCTCTGCCTCCTGGGCTCAAGCAATTCTCCTGCCACAGCCTCCTGAGTAGCTGGGACTACAGGCATGCACCGTCATGCCTGAGTTCTTTGTGTGTGCGTTTTTAGTAGAGATGTGATCTCACCATGTTGTCCAGGCTGGTCTCGAAGTTGTGAGCTCAAGTGATCTGCCCACCTGGGCCTCCCAAAGTGCTGGGATTATAGGTGTGAGCCACTGGGCCGGCCTAGAATGTCCATATTTTTAATATAATGGTTGCCAGGGGCATCACAGCATGCCATAGTGGTTAGTAATGTGGGCTCTGGGGAAAAAGAGTTTGAGTTTAAACTAAGCTTTTGCCCTTCCCACCTGGGTGATCTTGGACAGATGGCTTCATTTTATCATGTCTCAGCTTCCTCACCTGTAAATGGCACCTGATAGGAATATCTTCACCTGAAGGTACCAGAAAGTATGACTTACAGTAGCTTAAACAAAGAGAAACCCAAAGAGCAGGTGCTGCTGATCAGTAGTGTGAGGGAAATGAGGTTTTTTGTCTCTGCCATACTTTGTATGCGATTCTACTTTTCATACAAAAATAAGGGAAAAGAGACATGGGAGAATTTTAGCTGAGTTTGCCTTGTTATCAGAAAATCAAAGGTTTTCTCAAATGTCCAATAAGCAGAAACTCACTTACGGGCCTGATTTGTGTCTCCTGACCACCTTTGCTTGAATTTGGGAGAGAAAGGAGATTATAGATAGGGCTTAAGTCAGACAATCAAGAGTGTGGGTTATAGTGTGTTACAGGATTCTGGATATTAAATGAGCTAACAGCTGTAACGTTCTTAGAAAAAATCACAAGTGCTCAAATGTTAGCTTGTTATCATTATTGGTAATACTAATAGAAGTAGAATTTTTATGTACATATTGAAAATATAATCAGAAATAATTTTGATAAGACCTGTGGAAACAGGGGGAAAGGGATGAAGTCAACAGCTCCCTCCTTAGTTTCACCCTTGGAGAAGGCTTAGAAGGAAGTGAAGCATTGATATGTAAACCACCTACATGCTTGCAAACACCTGTGATTGACCCTCTCTGTAGGCCAGGTAGGACTGTGGGACCTGCTACTATGGAGAAGGGCTTGTAGATTTCAAAGAGGATGCTGGATCCCAGAGTAGCACAAGTGGCTGCACTTATTCACTTATTTTGATTATAATAATATATGTGGTCATTAGTTTCGCCCTTATTTTCCATGTGGATGGGCTATATTTATTTTGTTGGGGTTGGCTCAAAATAGACACAACAATCTTTGCCTTGGACATTTTCAGTGAGCCATGTTACCCCTCTTGGAAGTGGAGGTGCTTTGTCTCTCCACTGGGGCTCCATGTACACAAGCACACCCACATTTTATTGGTGGCTCCTTTCCAAGTTGCTAGCTTGGCGCTTTTCAAAATGTGCTGAATGACTGTTTGGAACTTGTCTCTGCTGACTCCACTGGGCTCGGTTTCAAATCTCTCCTAATCCACTAATGTACCTTTATTAAAGTGGGAGAGAGAGGTTGAATCAGTCTTTGGACGCATTATTAAAATAAAGTAGGAGAAGTGAAATGATCAAAAGAGAACAATAACAAAGGAAAGCTCAGTCTCTCCACTACTCTCTATTCAGTTCTTTAAAGCTGATATTTTCGGGGAAGAAATGTCAATATTATTAGATTAGTTTTCAGTAGTCTTTAATTTTTTTTTATTTTAACTTTTGTTCTATTTTTCAGGGAAGAGACTGTCATTCACCAGCAAACCCCTGCCCCCTCGCTTTTTCTTTTTTGTAATTGGAAGCTGAGGTTGAACTACTCTGTGGCTATTCACCCACTTCTGCTGGTCAAAGGCCCATGAGGATTTAAATGACTAAATAGGCCATAAAATGCCAACCTTTTAGAAGTCTAAAAAGTGTCTGCTGGATCAAACAGTCATCACGAACCACCCTTAGATTCCTCTGCCACCCACTTTGCTTCCTGTGTCTGGGACACCCTGAGTCCACAGTGACTGAGTCCACAGTGCCAAACTATAAAGAAACCACCAGGTACCTTTTCAAAAATGTCCACTCATCCTTAAAGTCATGAATCAAGGAAGAGATGGCTTCCAGATATGCAACTGGACTTCCAACAGCCATCATCCTCTAAAATCTCCCTGTGTTTTGACTGAAGTTACCCACCCACTTCTGCTGGTTCCTGGCTCACATAAACATTGAGCAAGTAACTTTCCATTAGACCCAGAGGATAGACTAGGATAGACTTCTGAATGTCTGAAAATTCCTAGTCCCCAACAAAGCTGTGTCCTGCTCAATAATTTATTCCATAAGAAGAAGTTATAATAAGTCTAGTCATTAAATCAAAAGAGAAAAACCTTAATTAAGTACAATATTGCTTGGTACTTGTTTTTGTCCGTTTCATTCCTTCATTAAGTTTTTGATTGGGAAAATAAAGATCATTACACAAATCTATTCTCAAATTTAGCCATGGATGATTTGATTTCACTTTCTGTCTCTTCTCTGTGCATATGTATATATATATATACACACACATACACTCAGAGAAAAGAGTTGTCTCTCTCTCTCTCTCTCTCTATATATATATATATACAGAGCATATATATGTGTGTATATATATGTATATGTGTGTATGTGTATATATATATATATATAGAGAGAGAGAGAGAGAGAGAAAGATAGAGAGAGGGAGAGAGAAAGATGCTCCTCAACTTATGATGTGTTATGTTCTGATAAACCCACGGTAAGCTGAAAATATTCCAAGTCAAAAATGCATTGAATGCACCTAACCTTTCGAAAACCATAGCTTAGCCTAGTCCACTGTAAATGTGCTTAGACACTTAACATGTAAATGAGGAATATTTACATCGGTCTACAGTTGGACAAAATCATCTATCACAAAGTTTATTTCATAATAAAGTGTTGAATATTTCATGTAGTTTATTGAATTCTGTACTGAAAATGAAAAACAGAATGGTTGTACGGCTACTTGAAGTACAGGTTCTACTGAATGTGTTTCACTTTCATACCATTGTAAAGTTGAAACCATCATAAGTTAGGGACCATTTGTGTATATACCTATATGAGATATATGAAAGAAAGATATATATGTAAACAACACATATGTAAATGAGATATATTTATATTATATATAAATAACACATAGATCTCCTTGTTGAATCCTACTGTGTACAAGACATAATTTTTTATGCTGGGATTCAGCAGTGAAGGAAAGGGAGGGATGCTCTTGGCTTCACAGAGCTCACACTCTGGTGAGGGAGACAACAAATATACAGAATATAAGAAGGTGAGGGCTGGGCACAGAGACTCATGCCTGTAATCCCAACACTTTGGAAAGCCTAAGTGGAGGAATTACTTGAGGTCAGGAGTTCAAGACCAGCCTGGCCAACATGGTGAAACCTTGTCTCTACTAAAAATACAAAAATTAGCCAGGTGTGGTGGTACATGCCTGTAATCTCAGCTGCTTGGGAGGCTGAGGCACGAGAATCACTTGAAATCAGGAGGTGAAAGCTGCAGGGAGCCGAGATCGCTCCACTGCATTCCAGCCTGGGTGACAGAACGAGACTCCATCTCAAAGAAAAAAAAAAGAAGGGGGTAAGTACTGTATGCAAAAGCAGAGCCAGGTGGGGGACAAGAGTCTTGAAGAGTTGTCATTTACCCGTTTAGATGATATTGTCAAAGAGGCCTCCCTGAAAAGGTAATGTCTGAGCAGAGACTTACGGGAGGAGAGAGAACAGGGTGAGAAGATCTCTGGGGGAGGAGTAGAAAGTGCAAAGACACAGAGGCGGTGATGAGCCCCATCCGGTTGGGACAGATTGAAAAAGGGGTTCACCTGGAGGGGCCTGAGAGGTGAGGGTGGCAGGGCGGGTGGAGGTGTAAGCTCAGCAGATGGTGGACACCCTGGAGGCCATTGTGAGGCTCTAGTTCTCCCTCTGTGTGATTTCAAGTTCCATTGCATGATTGCAGCTGAGAAGTGAACAAGCCTTATTACCTGGTTTCTCTTGAAGAGGATCATTCTGGTAGGTGCCTTGAGAAAAACATAGGAGGGACTGGGAGGATGTAGAAAGTCCTATTTGTAAGGGTTTGCGATCTGAGTATATGTCCACTGAGCCGTGAACTTACCTTCTCGAGTTCTGTATTCTAGTTGGAACTCTTCTGCTAACTGCTGGAGGGTATTGGCACAATCACTTCATGTTTTATTTAGAAGGGAAATAGAAGTGAACACTTAGTATTTAAGTTTGAGCCAATTTCTTCTTAATCCCTGTCATCTGTAGCCTGCTAGGATCCTCAAGTTTGTTTTCCTTTTTTTCCAACACCAGAGCATGTGCCTTTGCTTGACCCACCTCTGTCCTCATAGTTTCTTTACTAACAGCTCTGGCTTCCCTTCCCAACCTCTCTTAGCACATGCAGAAGACGAGAACAGTGGACAATGGCTTTGCTAAGCCCTGAATTGTTCTGAAGTTCGAAGTTGTAACCCGTGAGCTATCTCTTTTATGAAAACAGTCAAAACTGGATGTTAGAAATATTTTGGAGGTTAAAGGAAGAGCAACTTGAACCTCCCTACCACTGAACTGTTTAATATTCTAGAATTTATGTTACACAGTAAAAGATAGACAACTCTGTCTGCAGTTCTAGGACTGGGATATGCCTGTGCATACACGCATCTGCTCTGTTTTGGTTTCACTTCACTTTAGTTATTTGATTTGGTGTCTGCAAAACCCTGTGTGCACATTTTTATGAGCCTTGGGACAATTTACTGCCAAGCTTGCTTGAACTCTAAAATATGCCTCCAGTTTCGGAAAACCACAAATTATTTACCAAGGAGGCAAGGATATGGAGGTCATTGGGCTCATTTCTTACATAATTTTCAACTTCCTTTCTGAGACCTGACATCTCGGGGCAGTCACAGTGATGTCTTCTTTAGATAGATTCAATAATGGGGAAGAACAGATGAAAAGAGGCGAAAGTTGCTAACTGCTATGTTCCACTGCTTGCTTTTCATGCTGTGTGCCAGGAATCAAAGCTGAAGGAGTGGAAGGTAGATATAAAGTAACCCCATTTCCTAGGTTATTGTGTTTATAAAGCTTTAAATAGGAAATTCTAAAAAAAAAACTCTTTACTTTGTGGGAAACAAAGTTATTAAGGTATGAAAACAACAGTTTTAAGCTAAAACAATAGAATAAATGATCACTAAAATGAAAGTACAGAACAGGTATAGAAAGTCAATCTTTGAAACATCAGCTGTTGTCAGTTTCTTTCAAGATAATTCAAGGGTGACTAACATATAACTAGCAAATACATTTAACATACAAGAGAAAAAGAGTGAGGATAAAAGGGGGCAATAAAATAAATAGGGGAATAAGTGATGACCATAGATCAAATGGAAAGGATAAGGAAGGAGGAAAAGATAGCTCCTATGTGTCTAGCTTGGAAAGATAATGACTCAATTGAGTGAATAGGGGAGACACATTGAGGGGTTGAAAGCCAGGAACTCAGGAATTTTTATTTATTTTTATTTTTATTTTTGAGACGGAGTGTAGTTCTGTCGCCAGGCTGGAGTTCAGTGGCCTGATCTCGGCTCACTGCAACCTCCGCCTCCCGGGTACAAGCGATTCTCCTGCCTCAGCCTCCTGAGTAGCTGGGATTACAGGCCTGCTCCCCCACATCCGGCTAAGTTTTGTATTTTTAGTAGAGATTGGATTTCACCTTGTTGGCCAGGATGATCTCAGTCTCCTGACCTCGTGATCCACCCACCTCAGCCTCCCAAAGTGCTGGGATTACAGGCATGAGCCACTGTGCCCAGCTGGACCTCAGGAATTTTTAAAGACATGGCAACATTCTTGTTGTATGGGTTTACTTATGACAGATGGGTACATAGGTCTGTCCAAAGAGGCTGGGACACTTTGTTACGTTTGAGGAATTTTTTTCTGCTAAATTCTCTTTTCCCTTTCTTCCAAGGAGGCAGGGTAAGGAGAGGTACCAGGTGCTGGTGGATTGTTTACCTTGGAGATTCCCACCTAAGGAGGAAATAGCTGGTAGAGTCAGCAGAGACCTCTTTTGGTGGGCCTCAGGGTTGTGAGTTGAGCACTTGGAGCAGGGAAACATTGGATGTTTTCATGACATCAGTAGGATTTAATTCAATCAATGAATAGGACCCAGAAATACATTAGCTGAGACAGTGTGGGAAGAGGGGCAGAATCCCAACTGTGCTTAGTTATAATTTGAGATGTAGAATAAAGAGTGCTCCAGGAAGCATGGCTCCAGGCAAATGATGAGTTTTTGAATCCCTTCATGTTTATTATTTCATTTTTTTTCCCTTCATGCTTATGATTTTAATTATCTCTGTTTCCCAAAGTGATTAGCAGAAACAGTTTAAGATGAAATGAATATATGTGCTGGAAGGAGAGGCAAAAGTAGGGTGACATCTCATTTCATAGTCAGGCTTGTGGGTGGGGAGGGGATGGTGCAAGTGAAGAGAGAGAGGGCTTGGTAGTTTCTGAGAGGAGGAAGAAGAGGAACACAAGCTTAGTTCCTGAGGAAAGAAATCGATGGGAATCCAGGCTGATTCCACTGGCATCTGCAACAATTCAGACAAATCCAGAAGCTGGCAGCTAAAATGAATGTTTATTTCTCAATGGAATGAAAAAAGAACTGAGATGGAGCTGAAGATATTATACTCTCTGAAATGATTTACCTTATGGGCATTCAGGCTAATGAATGAGTTTATTTCCACATCCATGTGTGATCTATGTGAAGTTCATTTCATATCTGCAATGCTCTCTGTAAGAAATGTAGTCTAATGCCTGGCACTGTTAAGGGCTCAGTGAATGCTGGTTTCTTACTTCTGATTCTACCCACAATTATACCTGATTCTCTATTATTCTGGTATGTGAGCAATCTCAGTCAAGCTTTCTACAGTGTATATCTGTGCTTTCTAAAGTCAACATACAAAGTAAGAGTTAAGACCGGGTGTGGTGGCTCACGTCTGTAATCTCAGCACTTTGGGAGGCCAAGGCGGGTGGGTCACCTGAGGTCAGGAGTTTGAGACCAGCCTGACCAACATGGTGAAACCCCGTCTCTACTAAAAATACAAAAATTAGCTGGGCGTGGTGGCACATGCCTGTAATCCCAGCTACTCAGGAGGCTGAAGCACAAGAATTGCTTGAACCCAGGAGGCAGAGGTTGCAGTGAGCCAAGATGGCGCCATTGTACCCTAGCCTGGACAACAAGAGGGAAACTTCCTCTCAAAAACAAAAAACAAAACAAAACAAAGTAAGAGTTAAGATGTAAAGTTCTAAACTCTACTTCTTTTGAATTATTTTCTCAATGTTCCAATTAACTCATACTCGTCAGGCATAAAGTTTCTCTTTAAAATTGGTTTTATTTATCTCAGTTATGAGACAGTTAGAAACAAATGGTTTCTATTTGTTTTGAAAAGCAGCTACAACCTTCAAATGATAAACACAATTTATCCATCTTTCATCTGTTCCTTGTTTTGACTTTGTTGAAATGAATTTCCTTTTTAAACTAGCAATATTCAAATAATTTGTGAAATATTTTATTTGGGTTTAAAATAAGGACTGTGGCACATTGATCATCTGGCCCATTAGAAACAGCAAGTCTTTCATCTTCAGCAGTTTAGTTGTAAAATGCCTAGTTGTGGTTTTCTTTATAGCTATCCTGAGTTGGCTAAGATTCTTGAATGTGAAGATTGCAAGCTTTAAGAGTTTTGGGAAATTCTTGACTATGTTTTCTTTACATATTTGTCTCACCCTGTTCTTTCTTTTTTCTTTAGTAACTCCGATAATAATAAAGGGGTTTGCACTATGACTTGCATGTGACTGATATGTGTATTCTTTTGTATTCTCTGTGCTCTAGTCAAATATTTCATGTTGATCTGTCTTTGGGATCACTGAGCCAATCTTCAGCTATACTGTTCAACTCATCCAATGAGGTCTTCATTTCAAGTATTGTATTTTTCAGTCTTAGAATGATTACTTTTTACAGATTTTGATTCAATGATTAAACCCCACATCTTTTCATCACTTTCGTTCATATTGTCTTTCAATCTCTTTAATATATTGATCATTGTATCAAAATGTAATTTTAAGATGCTAAATAAAATATCATTTTCTTTCTTTGCATCTGCTTATATTGTTTGTATGTTTTACCTGGTAATTGATCACAATCTCTTGACTGTTTTTATGTTAGTAATATGTGACTGTATGCCAGATATTGTGGACAAAGCACATGTCAAAGCTCTGTATGATGCTACTTCGACCAGATAGGAATCTGTGCTTTCTCTGTGGGGCAGATAAGGTGAGGAGATCATCACCCCAATCTAAGAGGCTGAGCTAGATCAAGACTGGGTTGACATTTTAGTAAGATCCCCTCCACTTCTAGTTATGTTTTTATTCCTCAGGCCTGTCTCTTCCACACTGTTGATTGACAGCTCTGAAAGACAGTGGAAGTTTCAGGCTGTTTAGTATCCTGCCATGTGCTCCATCCAAATTTGATGAGCATCTTGGGGAGACCAGCCACTTTCTGAGCAGACTCCTTTCCTCCAGTGGAACTTTTCCTCTCAATTATTATGGGACTTCTGAAGATTTTAACTTACTTTACAGAAACTCCTAACCTTTTACTCAGTCTCAATTTAGCAAGGGTACTGTAAGGAAAATTGGCAAGGCATTTGGGGATACTTTTGTTTCCAAATTGTTGTGGTTGCTTCTATGAATGCCACAAGCTTTGCTGGCTTCTCTTGCCTTCCTACAGTGCTTCTGCATGAACCAGATCTGATCTGTGTTTCAAATCAGCAAATATCCCAAGAAAGAAAATAGCCTGTGAAAGGTAGCTAATCTAGGCAAAACACTCTGCTCTCTGGAATTTTTGTTCTTTTAATTCTTTTTGTTTCCATAATTCACTGATCTCTTTAAATGGATTTTTTTTGCAATTAATTTATCTTTTTTAGTTAGTCTAACAGGATTGTGTTGTCCTGCAACCAAAGGCATTCTATTCATAAGCACAAGTCCCCTTAGAGTCAACTTTTAAGAAGCCTTGTGCAGCTATGTCCTTCCAACCTAACAGTCCATAAGATCTTCCCCTATTTTTCCAGAAGCTTCAGATGAGACTATCGCAAAGAAAAGTATGGACATATGTGACAAATAGAGATTACAAATTAAATTCTTACTGTCCAACATGAAAAACTTGGCTGTCCTTTTTTTCTGTGTGTCCAGAGATAGAGGGAGTCCACGGAGCCTCCCCTGCAAGCATCAGTACAGAAGTCGATGATCATCTGGATGCAGGCCCAGGTGTGTGGAGTCCACTGACTCAGAGGACCTGCATCGAAGGAACTGGCTCTCATTATCCTTAAGAATGATGACTGTGTTTCCAATTCCAGTAGACCCTTTGATGTGTTCTGAATACATATTCCTTTTGGAATTGAACTTCTAGTGCCCTTAACTTTGGCCCACTCTGGTTTTCCATCTGTTTTTTTTTAATAATTTTTTTTATAAAGATAAGGTCTTGCTTTGTTGCCCAGGCTGGTCTTGAATTCCTGGACTCAAGCAATCCACCTGCCTTGGCCTCCCAAAGTGCTGGGATTATAGGTGTGAACCATTGTGTCCGACCGCTCTCTGGTTTTTCTAACATCATGTTATCCCAACTCTGTTCTTTATGTAAATTTCCCTGATCATATGGTTATATCTTGGCATTTCAAAATCCTTGACAGACATTGTTTTGTTTGAATTTTACAATGAACTTACATGACTAGGTATGGTCCCCAGTTCAGTTTTATAGACAAGGATTCTGTAGGTCAAGAAGTGAAACACAACCAATAACAGCAGGTGACAGGATTTAAACCTGGGTCACTTTACTTATTTTTTTCTACTCTATCATTATGTGAATCTATCCTACCTCTGCAATGACAGATGGCCCTAGAGCAAGAACACTTCCTTACATCTGCTATACAGTCAAAAAGTAAAAATTCCACACAAATAAATTTGGAAAGAATTTTTACCTGCTCCAATAGCTTCCTTTCAGGGACCTGGCACCCACTAATGTTGGGTAACAGAAAGAGGACTTAAGTAACTTAACACAAGGCAGAGAAAGTTACAGAGACTGTCTTAGCATAATATAGCATGGAGTGGTCATGCTTGGATGTGCAAAACGTCTGATGGCCTTGAATATGGCTTGACCCTGAGTTACACTAGTGGGCCAAGTTGCCTGGAGCAAAGCAAATGTATTGGACCCAAAGCTCTCATTCGAGAAGTTTGTTGCCTAAAAATTATAAAATATCAGCAATTTCATATGGTTCGGCCTAATATTTTATCACTCTTCCTTTTTCTATTCTAAAACAATAATTTTTAATAATGTAAGCTATACACATACATGCTTTAAACATACAACACCCTGACTATCATATAGTGGATATTTCAAGAAGTAAATGTTCAGCATGTCTTCACCCCCACTTGAAGACATAATGTGTGTATTAGGCTGTTCTTGCATTGCTATAAAGAAATACCTGAGACTGTGTAATTTATAAGTAAAAAGGATTAATTGGCTTACGGTTCTGCAGGCTGTACAGGAAACACATTGGGTCTACTTCTGTGGAGGCTTCAGGGAACTTTGACTCATGGTGGAAGGTGAAATGGGAGCAGGCACCTCATGTGACTGAAGCAGGAGCAAGAAAGAGAGAGCGAGCTAGGTGCCACACACTCTTAAACAACCAGAACTCTCTCTTGAGAATTCACTCACTGTCTTGTGGACAGAACCAAAGAGATGGTCCTAAACCATTCATGAGAAATCCTCCTCCATGATCCAATCACCTCACACCAGGCCCTACCCCCAACACTGGGATTACAATTCAACATGAGATTTGGGCCTGGACACAGATCCAAACTCTATCAATATATTAGCCAGACACTTGCAGCTATATGAAGAATACCCTGGTTACCCAGCTACAAATGGAGATGTTATTGGTAAGGGAGGGGGCCAGGGAAGTGCTGGGAGGAGAAAGGCAGGTCTCTGGCGAGGGCTCCACCCTGGTGCCTGTGCCCACAGACCTAGGTAAGGGCAGGCACTCCTGCCTTTGCGCCCAAATGTTGCATTTCCCAAGACCACCCTGGCCCGCCACACCCCCATCCTGTGCCTAGAAAAACCCCGAAACCCTAGTGGGCACTCACACAAGTGGCTGGACACCCAGAGGACGTCAAGAATAGCACGCCGACAGGCCGACCCTGGCAGGCCATCGACTGGCGGAAGGACATGGAGTTTGGCTGGGCAGTCGGAGGAGAGCCAGGCCCCTAGGTGGCCTGATTCCAGGAAAATACACCTTCCCACTCCATCTCCCTTCTGCCTCCCCTGTCTGCTGACAGCTGCTTCCACTCAATAAAACCTAGAACTCAGGGTGGAGCCAAGATGGCCGAATAGGAACAGCTCCGGTCTCCAGCTCCCAGCCCCAGCGACACAGAAGACGGGTGATTTCTGCATTTCTGCTTGAGGTACTGGTTTCATCTCACTAGGGAGTGCCTAACAGTGGGTGCAGGACAGTCGGTGAAGCGCACTGTGCGCGAGCCGAAGCAGGGCGAGGCATTGACTCACTCGGGAAGCGCAAGGGGTCAGGGAGTTCCCTTTCCTAGTCAAAGAAAGGGGAAGCAGACGGCACCTGGAATATCGGGTCAGTCCCACCCTAACTGCGCTTTTCCAACGGGCCTGGAAAAGGGCACACTAGGAGATTGTGTCCCGCACCTGGCTCGGAGGGTCCTATGCCCACGGAGTCTCGCTAATTGCTAGCACAGCAGTCTGAGATCAAGCTGCGAGGCGGCAGCGAGGCTGGGGGAGGGAAGCCCGCCATTGCCCAGGCTTGCTTAGGTAAACAAAGCAGCCAGGAAGCTCGAACTGGGTGGAGCCCACCACAGCTCAAGGAGGCCTGCCTGCCTCTGTAGGCTCCACCTCTGGGGGCAGGGCACAGACAAACAAAAACTCTGCAAGAACTTCCACAGACTTAAATGTCCCTGTCTGACTGACAGCTTTGAAGAGAGTAGTGGTTCTCCCAGCACGCAGCTGGAGATCTGAGAACTGACAGACTGCCTCCTAAAGTGGGTCCCTCACCCCTGAGCAGCCTAACTGGGAGGCACCCCCCCAGTAGGGACAGACTGACACCTCATTCAACCCGGTACTTCTCTGAGACAAAACTTTCAGAGGAACTATCAGACAGCTGAATTTGTGGTCTCACGAAAATCCGCTGTTCTGCAGCCACCGCTGCTGACACCCAGCCAAACAGGGTCTGGAGTGCACCTCTAGTAAACTCCAACAGACCTGCAGCTGAGGGTCCTGTCTGGTAGAAGGAAAACTAACAAACAGAAAGGACATCCACACCAAAAACCCATCTGTACATCACCATCATCAAAGACAAAAAGTAGATAAAACCACAAAGATGGGGAAAAAACAGACCAAAAAACTGGAAACTCTAAAAAACAGAGCACCTCTCCTCCTCCAAAGGAACGCAGTTCCTCACCAGCAACGGAACAAAGCTGGATGGAGGATGACTTTGATGAGTTGAGAGAAGAAGGCGTCAGACGATCAAACTACTCTGAGCTACGAGAGGAAATTCAAAACAACAGCAAAGAAGTTAAAAACTTTGAAAAAAAATTAGAAGAATGGATAACTAGAATAACCAATGGAGAGAAGGGCTTCAAGAGCTGATGGAGCTGAAAGCCAAGTTTCGAGAACTACGCAAAGATTGCAGAAGCCTCAGTAGCAGATGTGATCAACTGGAAGAAAGGGTATCGCTGATGGAAGATGAAATGAATGAAATGAAGAGAGAAGGGAAGTTTAGAGAAAAAAGGATAAAAAGAAATGAACAAAGCCTCCAAGAAATTTGGGACTATGTGAAAAGACCAAACCTATGTCTGATTGGTGTACCTGAAAATGATGGGGAGAATGGAACCAAGTTGGAAAACACTCTGCAAGATATTATCCAGGAGAACTTCCCCAATCTAACAAGGCAGGCCAGCATTCAGATTCAGGAAATACAGAGAACGCCACGAAGATACTCCTCGAGAAGGGCAACTCCAAGACACATTATTGTCAGATTCACCAAAGTTGAAATGAAAGAAAAAATGTTAAGGGCAGCCAGAGAGAAAGGTCGGGTTACCCACAAAGGGAAGCCCATCAGACTAACAGCTGATCTCTCAGCAGAAACTCTACAAGCCAGAAGAGAGTGGGGGCCGATATTCAACATTCTTAAAGAAAAGAATTTTCAACCCAGAATCTCCTATCCCCCAAACTAAGCTTCATAAGTGAAGGAGAAATAAAACACTTTACAGACAAGCAAACGCTGAGTGATTTTGTCACCACCAGGCCTGCCCTAAAAGAGCTCCTGAAGGAAGCACTAAACATGGAAAGGAACAACCGGTACCAGCCACTGCAAAAACATGCCAAATTGTAAAGACCATCGAGACTAGGAAGAAACTATAGCAACTAACGAGCAAAATAACCAACTAACATCATAATGACAGGATCAGATTCACACATAACAATATTAACGTTAAATGTAAATGGGCTAAATGCTCCAATCAAAAGACACAGACTGGCAAACTGGATAAGGAGTCAGGACCCATCAGTGTGCTGTATTCAGGAAACCCATCTCACGTGCAGAGACACACATAGACTCAAAATAAAGGGATGGAGGAAGATCTATCAAGCAACTGGAAAACAAAAAAAGGCAGGGGTTGCAATCCTAGTCTCTGATAAAATAGACTTTAAACCAACAAAGATCAAAAGAGACAAAGAAGGCCATTACATAATGGTAAAGGGATCAATTCATCAAGAAGAGCTAACTATCCTAAATATATATGCACCCAACACAGGAGCACCCAGATTCATAAAGCAAGTCCTGAGTGACCTACTAAGGGACTTAAACTCCCACACAATAATAATGGGAGATTTTAACACCCCACTGTCAGCATTAGACAGATCAACGAGACAGAAAGTTAACAAGGATATCCAGGAATTGAACTCAGCTCTACATAAAGTGGACCTAATAGACATCTACAGAACTCTCCACCCCAAGTCAACAGAATATACATTTTTTTCAGCACCACACCACACCTATTCCAAAATTGACCACATAGTTGGAAGTAAAGCTCTCCTCAGCAAATGTAAAAGAACAGAAATTATAACAAACTGTCTCTCAGACCACAGTGCAATCAAACTAGAACTCAGGATTAAGAAACTCACTCAAAACCGCTCTACTACATGGAAACTGAACAACCTGCTCCTGAATGACTATTGGGTACATAATGAAATGAAGGCAGAAATAAAGATGTTCTTTGAAACCAACGAGAACAAAGACACAACATACCAGAATCTCTGGGACACGTTCAAAGCAGTGTGTAGAGGGAAATTTATAGCACTAAATGCCCACAAGAGAAAGCAGGAAAGATCCAAAATTGACTCCCTAACATCACAATTAAAAGAACTAGAAAAGCAAGAGCAAACACATTCAAAAGCTAGCAGAAGGCTAGAAATAACTAAAATCAGAGCAGAACTGAAGGAAATAGAGACACAAAAAACCCTTCAAAAAATTAATGAATCCAGGAGCTGGTTTTTTGAAAAGATCAACAAAATTGATGGACCGCTAGCAAGACTAATAAAGAAGAAAAGAGAGAAGAATCAAATAGATGCAATAAAAAACGAAAAAGGGGATATCACCACCGATCCCACAGAAATACAATCTACCATCAGAGAATACTACAAACACCTCTATGCAAATAAACTAGAAAATCTAGAAGAAATGGATAAATTCCTCGACAAATACACCCTCCCAAGACTAAACCAGGAAGAAGTTGAATCTCTGAATAGACCAATAACAGGTTCTGAAATTGTGGCAATAATCAATAGCTTACCAACCAAAAAGAGTCCAGGACCTGATGGATTCACAGCCGAATTCTACCAGAGGTACAAGGAGGAACTGGTACCATTCCTTCTGAAACTATTCCAATCGATAGAAAAAGAGGGAATCCTCCCTAACACATTTTATGAAGCCAGCATCGCCCTGATACCAAAACCTGGCAGAGACATAACCAAAAAAGAGAATTTCAGACCAATATCCTTGATGAACATTGATGCAAAAATCCTCAATAAAATACTGGCAAACCGAATCCAGCAGCACATCAAAAAGCTTATCCACCGTGATCAAGTGGGCTTCATCCCTGGGATGCAAGGCTGGTTCAACATACGCAAATCAATAAATGTAATCCAGCATATAAACAGAACCAAAGACAAAAACCACATGATTATCTCAATAGATGCAGAAAAGGCCTTTGACAAAATTCAACAACCCTTCATGCTAAAAACTCTCAATAAATTAGGTATTGATGGGACGTATCTCAAAATAATAAGAGCTATCTACGACAAACCCACAGCCAATATCATACTGAATGGGCAAAAACTGGAAGCATTCCCTCTGAAAACTGGCACAAGACAAGGATGCCCTCTCTCACCGCTCCTGTTCAACATAGTGCTGGAAGTTCTGGCCAGAGCAATCAGGCAGGAGAAGGAAATAAAAGGTATTCAATTAGGAAAAGAGGAAGTCAAATTGTCCCTGTTTGCAGATGACATGATTGTATATCTAGAAAACCCCATTGTCTCAGCCCAAAATCTCCTTAAGCTGATTAGCAACTTCAGCGAAGTCTCAGGATACAAAATTAATGTACAAAAATCACAAGCATTCTTGTACACCAATAACAGACAAACAGAGAGCCAAATCATGAGTGAACTCCCATTCACAATTGCTTCAAAGAGAATAAAATACCTAGGAATCCAACTTACAAGGGATGTGAAGGACCTCTTCAAGGAGAACTACAAACCACTGCTCAATGAAATAAAAGAGGATACAAACAAATGGAAGAACATTCCATGCTCATGGGTTGGAAGAATCAATATCGTGAAAATGGCCATACTGCCCAAGGTAATTTATAGATTCAATGCCATCCCCATCAAGCTACCAATGACTTTCTTCACAGAATTGGAAAAAACTACTTTAAAGTTCATATGGAACCAAAAAAGAGCCCGCATCGCCAAGTCAATCCTAAGCCAAAAGAACAAAGCTGGAGGCATCACGCTACCTGACTTTAAACTATACTACAAGGCTACAGTAACCAAAACAGCATGGTACTGGTACCACAACAGAGACATAGATCAATGGAACAGAACAGAGCCCTCAGAAATGATGCCGCATATCTACAACTATCTGATCTTTGACAAACCTGACAAAAACAAGAAATGGGGAAAGGATTCCCTATTTAATAAATGGTGCTGGGAAAACTGGCTAGCCATATGTAGAAAGCTGAAACTGGATCCCTTCCTTACACCTTATACAAAAATTAATTCAAGATGGATTAAAGACTTATATGTTAGACCTAAAACCATTAAAATCCTACAAGAAAACCTAGGCAATACCATTCAGGACATAGGCGTGGGCAAGGACTTCATGTCTAAAACACCAAAAGAAATGGCAACAAAAGCCAAAATCGACAAATGGGATCTCATTAAACTAAAGAGCTTCTGCACAGCAAAAGAAACTATCATCAGAATGAACAGGCAACCTACAGAATGGGAGAAAATTTTTGCAACCTACTCATCTGACAAAGGGCTAATATCCAGAATCTATAATGAACTCAAACAAATTTACAAGAAAAAAACAAACAACCCCATCAAAAAGTGGGCAGAGGACATGAACAGACACTTCTCAAAAGAAGACATTTATGCAGCCAGAAAACACATGAAGAAATGCTCATCATCACTGGCCATCAGAGAAATGCAAATCAAAACCACAGTGAGATAGCATCTCACACCAGTTAGAATGGCCATCATTAAAAAATCAGGAAACAACAGGTGCTGGAGAGGATGTGGAGAAATAGGAACACTTTTACACTGTTGGTGGGACTGTAAACTAGTTCAACCATTGTGGAAGTCAGTGTGGCGATTCCTCAGGGATCTCGAACTAGAAATACCATTTGACCCAGCCATCCCATTACTGGGTATATACCCAAAGGACTATAAATCATGCTGCTATAAAGACACATGCACACGTATGGTTATTGCGGCACTATTCACAATAGCAAAGAGTTGGATCCAACCCAAATGTCCAACAACGATAGACTGGATTAAGAAAATGTGGCACATATACACCATGGAATACTATGCAGCCATAAAAAATGATGAGTTCATGTCCTTTGTAGGGACATGGATGAAACTGGAAAACATCATTCTCAGTAAACTATCGCAAGGACAAAAAACCAAACACCGCATGTTCTCACTCATAGGTGGGAATTGAACAATGAGAACTCATGGACACAGGAAGGGGAACATCACACTCCGGGGACTGTTGTGGGGTGGGGGGAGGGGGGAGGGACAGCATTAGGAGATACACCTAATGCTAAATGACGAGTTAATGGGTGCAGGAAATCAACATGGCACATGGATACATATGTAACAAACCTGCACATTGTGCACATGTACCCTAAAACCCTAAAGTATAATAAAAAAAAAAAAAAAAAAAAAAAAAACCTAGAACTCATTCTCCAAGCCCACGTGTGATCTGATTCTTCCTGTACACCAAGGCAAGGATCCTGGGATACAGAAAGTCCTCTGTCCTTGAGATAAGCCAGGGGGTCTAATTGAGCTGACTAACACAAGTCTCCTACAGATGGCAAAACTAAAAGAGCACCCTGTAACACACGTGTGCCCACTGGGGCTTCAGCTGTAAACATTCACCCCTAGACACTGCTGTTGGGTTGGGCCCCACAACCCAGTCGTCAGCATGCTCCCCTAGAGGTTTGAGCATCGGGGCACAGAAGAAGCGAGCCACTCCTCCTGTTGCACAGCCTGCGAGGGGGGCAAGGAAACGTTTCCTGTTTCATCATCAAGGATATTGTATTGGTGTCTTAAATAACACTAGCATTTTGCCATATTTGGAGCTGCTACTGGGCCAGCTCTGTTTCCGGCCCTGCCTTTCAATCTTTTCCTTGCTTCTGGCATGAGTTCCCTTCTCTCTTGAGAAATTGATTATGCATTTGAAAATACATGTAGCTATACATACTTTAAACGTAACATTTAGCAAGGATGCTCCTTATCGGACCGTCCTTCATGTTGCTGGGAACAGAGAACAGGACAGTTCCAGGTGAGCGAAGTAGTGCGATCTCATACATGATGAAAGCTAAGCAGGCAACAGCTTTTCCATAAGTAAGCATTTCAAAATGTATTTGTAGAAAGTCATTATAAGAATAAGATTCTAATCAAGCTATTTTTAAACAATCGTTTTCAGGGCCAAGGAAGAAATTATGAGAATGAATTCTTTAAAAAAAATTATAAGGTCTTTAGTGGTGTTTTTAGTTGAAGTAATTTAGAGATGATTAGGTATTGTTATTTTTGGTTCAATTCTTTAGAACAAAAGCTTACCGTAATAGAAAGCTTTGCCATTTCTTTTCCCCACAACTTTAAAAAGTAAAGAGTGAGTGTTGGGTCACAATAACCTTTCTTTTTTAGTCTCCTTTTTGTGCAAATTCATCCACCATCAAATTACATTGTACTCCTTCCTCCTCTGACTACCTGTGGAAGAATGTTTATATAAATAAAGCCAAAGCCCTGTCTTTCTGTCCGTTGCTCTGAGTAAATGGTGCAAAATAGATGCCTTAGTCTGGTGATTTGATTTAATACAAATGGAACTTGTTAGAACACTTCTTTACACCTGAGATATTGGGCGATTTACTTGTAACCTTCCTTGCTATGTGAACAGCAGTAGTATTTGCTGTTTCTAAGATGTGTTGTAGTTTGAAAGATTTTGTTTGTATCATGCCACAGTGACTGCATTAAGAAGTACCGAGTTGACTGATTAAAACAAAACAAAACAAAACAAAACTCCTTTAAATCATTCAGCTGTTAGACCTATGCTAGTATATAGGTGCTATGCATAATTATATATATATATATATATTTTTTTTTTTTTTTTTTTTTTGAGACAGAGTCTCGCTCTGTCACCCAGGCTGGAGTGCAGTGGCGCGATCTGGGCTCATTGCAAGCTCCGCCTCCCGGGCTCACGCCATTCTCCTGCCTCAGCCTCTCCGAGTAGCTGGGACTACAGGCGCCCGCCACCACGTCCGGCTAATTTTTTTGTGTGTTTTTAGTAGAGACGGGGTTTCACAGTGGTCTCGATCTCCTGACCTTGTGATCCGCCTGCCTCGGCCTCCCAAAGTGCTGGGATTACAAGCGTGAGCCACCGCGCCCAGCTTAATTATATATTTTGGTGCTTTCTGTTTTATTACGTGGCAGTGTGTAGTCCCAGTATTTATGCTAATTACATAGTTCTTTGGACTCCAGTTTTTCTTTTTGTAAATTTGGATTAAAGTCTATCATGGCTCCTTTCAAAAAGAGCATATATGTAAATGGAGGGTACTTCGATACCATTAGAGGGATGGGACTGAGATCTCAAAGAAATAGGCTACACTGGCTCTGGGGTGAATGGGTCCTCTGCTTGTAGGGCTTCAGAGTAGGACACACACTCTGGGGCTAAAGCTCAGGATATTGGCCATGCAGTTGAACATTTCTGCCAGTTCTTTCCTGGTCCGGCCCTGTGCAATTTCCAGCTTCTGTAAATACACGTTGAAGGTATGCACACGAAGGTGTGCCAAAGTGTACAGTTGCTCAGATTATTTGCACACCTTGGTTTGGCTCTGGCCAGTTGAAGGAGTCATGAGGAAATACCTTGATGCAATGATTTCTATCATTCATTTCTCAGTGTATATTGGTATTAATTGATTTTTTTGGCACAGTTTAAAGTACTTTTGAACTTTTCCCCTTTCTTCTCTCTTCTGCTTCTTTTTCCAGACTGTTTCCAAGATTGGATGAAGATAATCAATTGACAATGCTGTGAAGACAGGGATTTGGAGCATGTTGGGGGAGGTAGTGTTGACTTCCTTGTGCAATCTAGGATTGAGTGGGGGATGCAGTTGGAAGGGAAGAGAAGTAAGACTCCTCCATCTTCCTGGTCCAGAGAAATTATTCTGTAGCCCCCTACCCTTAATGAGAAAGGAGGTGTTTTTGTTTCCACCATCTTTGAGATCTGATTGCTAATGTAGCTACCTTTAAATAATTCTGCAATTTACAATAAAAGTGAGATCTCCCTCCTCCATCCTGTGTTACACAGCCTGGGATTGCATCCTTTTTCCTGGCACCTTTCCATTGCGGGAGCCTGCCTTTGACTTTCTTTCCTCTCCACACATCTTCTATTCATGCTGCTTCTCTTTTCAGAAATTGCTGAGCTTCTAGGCAAGTGTCCCTCCCAACGGATGAATATTCAGCAGAGAATGGAGAGCCGTAAGAATCAGGATGTGGCTGTTTATAAAGTTATTGCATTTTTTTGAAGAGTGGCTGCAATTAGTTTTGGTGTTAGGCAGCAAAAACACCAAAATGTTCTTTTTGATTTCACGTTGCTTGCATAATACAGATACCCATTTACTGGAAGAAATCTTCATGGGTAAGTGTATGAGTGTGTATGCATAAGAATGTGTGTGTGTGTGTGTGTGTGTGACTCCACATATATTTCTAGAGTGCCTTCTATGTGCCAGACATGGTGTCGGTTGACATATGTAATTGAGAGTAAAACAGTCATGATCTCTGCTCTTAACCAATTTACAATCTAGGATAAAATAGACCTTCCACGTTCAAATCCACAATGACATTAATTGCAATATGATCATTGTTGTGTTTGAAGAATAGCTAAGAAAAGCACAAAGAACTTACAAGATGGCTTAACAGAAGAACTTCATCTAGCTTAGAAGTCTGGATAGCCCCTTTCTAAGAAAGTGGTATGAGTAAGGATAAATAGGAATAGGCCAGATAAAATACGAAGCCAGGAGTTGGAGGTGGACACGGGGGAGGGAGGTGACATTGTACTGATGGAGAGGTGTGGAGAGCTGAGGAGGCTGATGAATGTAGAGAAAGTTGAAGTGTCACTGGATTGCAGTTCTTGATATGTAGAAGTGTTGTAGGAGGGGACAAAAACAAGGCCATTGGAAAGGGAAGTTGAAGATGGTGGTGGTGGTGTTTCTGAAGGTATTTATATTATTGCAGAATTATCTGAAGTGCAGTTTCCAATGTTGACCAAATTCATGGTGTGACTGTGGAAGTTGGTGCTTGAGGTGAATTATGACAACAATCAGTGGGTATCAGGGTAAGGAACTGCTGGGCAAGGTGTTGATGGTGCATCTAAGTGATGTTAAATCTGCTTAGCAAGATGGTAGGGTTGGGTGAAAAGGAGACTATGAGTTGGGTGCTAAATTCTTTAAGGAATGACCAAATGATTAAGTGAGGACTAGAGGGAGAAGAGGCTCTTATTGTCAACTACTCAAAGGAGCAGCTTACAAAAGAGAGTGCTGTCATTTGTCTGGAAGTGGCATTGGGTAGTCAGGAGGACAATGCCTTGGTTCTGATAATGGGATATTTGGAGTTTGATGGAAAACATCTCCCAGCCCCCGCTTGAGAGGAGAAGCAGTATCCTTAGGGGATGGTGGGTTTCAGTGAAGTCGAGAAACTGTGTGTGGGGTGTGTGTGTGTGTGTATGTGTGTGTCATAACTTTGAGATAATGATGGGTTAGAAACATGTAGATTAAGGTAAGAAGAGACTACCCTCAGGCATTCATCCAAACTTTGAATTTCTTCTAGAAACCTTCTCTCAAGTCACAGTCAAGTGATCCAGCAATTGCAAAATCACTCTCTTCTAATGTGTACCATTTCACTTGGTAGCTCTTTCTGTTGAATAAATGATACTCTATATAATAGACACTCAAACATTCTAGTATTTTCTATGCAAATGTGTAGAAAAAAGTGTTTGGGGGTATGAAGTCAGGGTATGTAGGCGGAAAGATTATTTTATTTATTATTTATATTTGTTCCTGTAGTGCTCATGTGATTTAAAATATAAAACTAAACATATATGTTGGAAAAGTGCATCAAAACCTGAAAAATTAACTTTCAAACATTTTATGCTAGTTGGAGCTATGAATGTAACTTGTCTGAAGAAACTTCCTGATCATTGTGCTTCATTTTCTTCTTATTTGGACTGTAAACATGTACAACACCTAGGGGGAGGTAAATGGATCATGGGGACTGGTCTTTCCTGTGCTGTTCTTGTGACAGTGAATACATCTCACGAGATCTGATGAGTTTATCAGGGTTTTCTGCTTTTGTTTCTTCCTCATTTTTTTCTTGCTGCCACCATCTAAGAAGTGCTTTTCATCTCCTGCCATGATTCTGAGGCCTCCCCAGCCATGTGGAACTGTTAGTCCAATTAAACCTCTTTTTCTTCCCAGTCTCGGGTATGTCTTTATCAGCAGTGTGAAAACAGACTGATACATAGATGAAATAACAAAAAGTCAAAACTACTACATCTGCTTGTCCTTGTGATTGCAAATGAATATGGTGCCTATGACACCTCACATTTATTACATATCACAAAGTTTGAAACGTCTCACTGAGAAATATTGGAGTGTAA
The DNA here is from genome assembly GCF_006542625.1 of Nomascus leucogenys. Lineage (NCBI taxonomy): Eukaryota > Metazoa > Chordata > Mammalia > Primates > Hylobatidae > Nomascus > Nomascus leucogenys. The sequence goes on from NW_022096141.1 coordinate 80,213, forward strand.
GTGTACATTTAAAGCAATGGCTTTTGTGAAATATGAATATTTGCTATCACTCATAGTTCATTTATTTTCAGTGCATTTAACTTTTATCTAAGCACCATAAAGAAGTGTTCTGCTTTCTTATTGTAATCAAGTTTATTGAGGTGTAATTTATGTGTAATAGATTGCATCCAGTGTACAGTTTGATGAATATTGACAGTTTAACATGCCTGTAAGATCACCATCACCATCAAGACCCAAAACACTTCCATCACCCCCAAAGGCTTACATGTGCCCTTTGACCAAACGGATTTTGCTAATGTGTGTAAGCACTTGATATTAAGCAATTTGTGAATAATTTCTACTGAGGAGTTTTTGCTAGTTTCCTATTTTATTTACTTTTTTAATTATCAGCATTAATATTTTACTTTTTTCCTGGGTTTTTTGCTTTGATTTCTGTTTTCCTTTTAAGGGTCCTCTTTTTGGTATTTCCTTCTCTTTCATATCCATTGGAGCAGAAAGACCAAATAATATTTTCATGATCTCACGTAAATGAGATAAATGGAATAAATTTGAAAAAACATCAAGATTAAGTTGCCTCAAAGGAAAAAAAGTCACACAAAAAAGAAGGTGGGAATTAGTGTACTTGAGTGTGGAAATTGATTAAGCAGTAAAACTATGATGAAAATAATTTTTGCAATTCAGTTATGAATTATGCTTAAAATGTGTACTTTATTCACTTTAATTATGATGTTTTGATTTTAAAGTTTTTCCTTCTCTCAATTATTGATACATTTTCTAGGGAAGTCTTTCTCAAGTATTTGTTTTCATGTGACTTTTTATAATCATGGTTCTCAAAATCTAAGAATGGATTTTGAACAGCCTATTTCTCTCAGCAGTGTAAAATGAGTCACATGGGTCATATTTGTCTTGAGTCCCTTCAAAGACTGGAATATGAGTAGAAATCACAGAGCAACTTTCCCACGGCACTAATTGCATGTGAAGGACAAGACACTTCCATATTGCAATACCAAATATAAAATAGTGCAAAAAAAATCTTTGGTTAGAACTGTTCCATTTGTCATACACCTTATAATTTATAAAACAAGAATTTTCTCTCTTGTCTCACCTGGTTGGAGGATCAGCTTTATTTTTCAAAATTTGGATGGAAATCAGTCTTCAGTCTGCTCTATCTGAAAAGAGAAAAATGCTTGCAACAGTTTGAAACACTATGAATTGGAATACTTGAAGTCAGTTATCTAGGATTTTTATATCACTCCTCTTCCAACCTTCCGCTTCTCACTGATGAGGGTTTCTTTCTTACTTTGAGGAGAAGAATACACAGCAACTGTGAAAATGTAAAATAAAGTGACTTCATCTGATTAGTCTGCAATCTCTCTCTTTTCGTTTGCATACAGAAATTCTCAAGTAGACACATATAAACTTACAGCAAGCACGCTTTCTTCCTGTGTGTTTGTCTGCATCTTCCATGCCATTTTCCAGCCATGCTTGTCTTTTGTTAGGAATTAGATGGTCAGAATGAGAATAATTTAAAACATTTTTTAAAAACTTTATTTTTTAAGAACACTTTTAGGTTCATAGCAAAATGGAGAGAAAAAACAGAGATTTCCCCATATATCCCTACTGTCCCCCTCACCCGGCCTCCCCCATTATCAACACCTCTGACCAGAGTGGTACCCTTGTTACAATGCATGAGCCTATACTGACACATGATTATCACCCAAAGCCCAGAGTTTAATTTAGGGTTCCTTGGAGTTGCATATCATAGGGGTTTAGACAAATATGTAATGACATGTACAAAGAAAAATAAAAATTTTAGCTCAACATCTCGTTTTTCCTGTTCAGTATTAAATATGAAGCAACTGTTGTGTCTTTTCCAAAAATAGTCTGCCACAAGGAGCAGTAAGTAATCAGAATTTAAGGTGGAGGAAAACGGAAAATCAAGAAGCCTGCTTTACATGAACACACACACATTTTATAACTTCTATTATACTTTAGAACGTTATTCCACTGGATTCTGGATTTCTAGATATCACACGAAAGTTTAATTGTAATTAGGAAGCACTTAGCTTAGGGTGTGGCGGGGTAGTCTGGGCTCTGTTTGATAGACTTGCTTCAACTTGCAATGCATCAAACACTCAGATCGAGTATTTTTTTTTGGGAATCATCCACCTGAACAGGGAAATTTTCTAATTTGCACTACAGTGCAGTACCTGCTTCAGAACATGAGGAATTGAAGACAATCACACTCCCCTCCTTTGCAGCAAAAGCATTTTTTACACCAGAGATCTTTGTGGAATTGTGCCTAGTCAGTATTATCTATGCAGGTTGTAAGTATGAGATGTTTTGATGATCCAAGAAAAAAAGCATTTTTTGCCTTTTTCTTGTTTTTGTTTGCTTGCTTATTTTTATTTATTTGTTTTCACTACTGTACCAGTCCAAGGAATCACTGGCCAAAAAGACGACAAAGTCATAACTGGAAGTAAAGGAGGCTGGTGGGAACTGGAAAGACCTGAATAAGTAGTTCATCAAACTGAGAAAACTGAGAAAGCAAAGCTCAGGAAAGCAAAGCTCACTACTGAGAAAGCAAGTTTCACTACTGAG
>NW_022096142.1:0-20827 GCF_006542625.1 Nomascus leucogenys
GGTTCAACTCTGTTAGTTGAATGCAGAGAACAGTAAGATGTTTCACAGATTGCTTCTCTGTAGTTTTTATTTGAACATTTTCATTTTTCCGCTATAGGCCTCTTAGCGCCTTGAATGTTCACTTGCATTTTCTACAGAAAGAGAGTTTCAGAACTGCTCAATAATAACTAAGGTTCAACTCTGTTAGTTGAATGCACAGAACAGTAAGAAGTTTCACAGATTGCTTCTGTGTGGTTTTTATTTGAGGATATTCCTTTTCCCACTATAGGCCTCTCAGCGCCCTGAATGTCCACGTGCATTTTCTACAGAAAGAGTGTGTCAGAACTGCTCAATAAAAACTACCGTTCAACTCTGTTAGTTGAATGCACAGAACAGAGAGAAGATTCACAGATATCTTCTTTGTAGTTTTTATTTGAACTTATTCCTTTTTCCACTATAGGCCTCTGAGCTCCCTGAATGTCCACTTGTATTTTCTACAGAAAGAGTGTTTCAGAACTGCTCAATCAAAACTAAGGTTCAACTCTGTTAGTTGAATGCACAGAACAGGAAGAAGTTTCACAGATTGCTTCTGTGTAGTTTTTGTTTGAAGATATTCCCTTTTCCACTATGGGCCTCTTAGCGCCATGAATGTCTACTTGCATTTTCTACAGAAAGAGTGTGTCAGAACTGTTCAATCAAAATTAAAGTTCAACTGTGTTAGTTTAAAGAACAGAACCGTAAGAAGTTTCACAGATTGCTTCTGTGTAGTTTTTATTTGAAGGTATTCCTTTTTCCACCATAGGCCTCTTAGCGCCCTGAATGTCCACTTGCATTTTCTACAGAAAGGGTGTTTAAGAACTGCTCAATCAAAAGTAAGGTTGAACTCTGTTAGTCGAATGCACAGAACTGTAAGAAGTTTCAGAGATAGCTTCTTTGTAGTTTTTATTTGAACATATAACTTTTTCAACTATAGGCCTCTTAGCGACCTGAATGTTCACTTGCATTTTCTGCAGAAAGAGTGTTTCATAACTGCTCAATATAAACTAAGGTTCAACTCTGTTAGTTGAATGCACAGAACAGTAAGAAGTTTCACAGATTGCTTCTGTGTAGTTTTTATTTGAACATATTCATTTTTCTGCTATAGGCCTCTTAGTGCCCTGAATGTTCACTTGCATTTTCTACAGAAAGAGTGTTTCAGAACTGCTCAATAATAACTAAGGTTCAACTCTGTTAGTTGAATGCACAGAACAGTAAGAAGTTTCACCTATTGCCTCTGTGCAGTTTTTATTTGAAAATATTCCTTTTCCACTATAGGCCTTTAAGCGCCCTGAATGTCCAATTCCATTTTCTGCAGAAAGAGTGTTTCAGAACTGCTCAATCAAAAGTAAGGTTAAACTCTGTTAGTTGAATGCACAGAACAGAAAGAAGTTTCACAGAATGCTTCTGGGTTGTTTTTATTTGAAGGATTACTTTTTCCGCTAAAGGCCTCATAGCGCTTCGAAGGTCCACTTGCATTTTCTACAGAAAGAGTGTTTCAGAAGTGCTCAATCAAAAGTAAGGTTCAACTCTGTTAGATGAATGCACAGATCAGAAAGCAGTTTCACAGATTGCTTCTGTGTAGTTTTTGTTTGAAGATATTCCTTTTTCTGCTAAGGGCCTCTTAGCGCCATGAATGTCCACTTGCATTTTCTACAGAAAGAGTGTTTCAGAACTCCTCAATCAAAACTAAGGTTCAACTCTTTTAGTTGAATGCACAGAACAGAGAGAAGATTCACAGATAAATTCTGTGTAGTTTTTATTTGAACTTATTCCTTTTTCCACTATAGGCCTCTGAGCGCCCTGAATGTCCACTTGTATTTTCTACAGAAAGAGTGTTTCAGAACTGCTCAATCAAAACTAAGGTTCAGCTCTGTCAGTTGAATGCACAGAACAGAAAGAAGTTTCACAGAATGCTTCTGTGTTGTTTTTATTTGAAGAGATTACTTTTTCCGCTATAGGCCTCTTAGCGCTTCGAAGGTCCACTTGCATTTTCTACAGAAAGAGTGTTTCAGAACTGCTCAATCAAAAGTAAGGTTCAAATCTCTTAGTTGAATGCACATAACAGAAAGAAGTTTCACTGATTGCTTCTGTGTAGTTTTTGTTTGAAGATATTCCTTTTTCTACTATGGGCCTCTTAGCGCCATAATTGTCCGCTTGCATTTTCTCAGAAAGAGTGTTTCAGAACTGCTTCATCAAAACTAAGTTTCAACTCTCTTAGTTGAATGCACAGAACAGAGAGAACTTTCACAGATATCTTCTGTGTAGTTTTTATTTGAACTTATTACTTTTTCCACTATAGGCCTCTTAGCGCCCTCAGTGTCCAGTTGTATTTTCTACAGAAAGAGTGTTTCAGAACTGCGCAATCAAATCTAAGGTTCAACTCTGTTAGTTGAAGCACAGAACAGAAAGAAGTTTCACAGATTGCTTCTTTGTAGTTTTTGTTTGAAGATATTCCCTTTTCCACTATAGGCCTCTTAGCGCCATGAATGTCCACATGCATTTTCTACAGAAAGAGTGTTTCAGAACTGTTCAATCAAAATTAAGGTTCTACTGTGTTAGTTTAAAGAACAGAACCGTAAGAAGTTTCACAAATTGCTTCTGTGTAGTTTTTATTTGAAGGTATTCCTTTTTCCACCATAGGCCTCTTATCGCCCTGAATGTCCACTTGCATTTTCTACAGAAAGGGTGTTTCAGAACTGCTCAATCAAAAGTAAGTTTGAACACAGTTAGTTGAATGCACAGAACTGTAAGAATTTTCAGAGATAGTTTCTTTGTAGTTTTTATTTGAAAATATGCCTTTTTCAACTATAGGCCACTTAGCGCCCTGAATGTTCACTTGCATTTTCTGAAGAAAGAGTGTTTCATAACTGCTCAATATAAACTAAGGTTCAACTCTGTTAGTTGAATGCACAGAACTGTAAGAAGTTTCACACATTGCTTCTGTGTGGTTTTATTTGAAGATATTTATTTTCTCACTATAGGCCTCTCAGTGCCCTGAATGTGGACTTGCATTTTCTACAGAAAGAGTGTTTCAGAACTGCTCAATAAAAACTACCGTTCAACTATGTTAGTTGAATGCACAGAACAGTAAAAAGTTTCGCAGATTCCTTCTGTGCAGTTTTTATTTGAAAATATTCCTTTTCCACTATAGGCCTCTTAGCGCCCTGAATGTCCAATTGCATTTTCTCCGAAGGAGGGTTTCAGAACTGCTCAATCAAAAGTAAGGTTCAACTCTGTTAGTTGAATGCACAGAACAGAAAGAAGTTTCACAGAATGCTTCTCTGTAGTTTTTATTTGAATATATTTCTTTTTCCGCTATAGGCCTCTTAGCGCTCCGAAGGTCCACTTGCATTTTCTACAGAAAGAGTGTTTCAGAAGTTCTCAATCAAAAGTAAGGTTCAACACCGTCAGTTTAATGCACAGAAGAGAGAGAAGTTTCACATAAGCTTCTGTGTAGTTTTTATGTGAACTTTTTCCTTTTTCCACTGTAGTCGTCTTAGCGCCCTGAATGTCCTCTTGTATTTTCTACAGAAAGAGTGTTTCAGAACTGCTCAATCAAAACTGAGGTTCAACCCTGTTAATTGAATGCACAGAACAGTAGGAAATTTCACAGATTTCTTCTGTGCAGTTTTTATTTGAAAATATTTCTTTTACACTATAGGCCTCTTAGCGCCCTGAATGTCCAATTGCATTTTCTACAGAAAGAGTGTTTCAGAACTGCTCCATCAAAAGTAAGGTTAAAGTCTATTAGTTGAATGCACAGAACAGAAAGAAGTTTCACAGAATGTTTCTGTGTAGTTTTTATTTGAAGATATTACTTTTTCCGCTATAGGCCTCTTAGCGCTCCGAAGGTCCACTTGCATTTTCTACAGAAAGAGTGTTTCAGAACTGCTCAATAAAAAGTAAGGTTCAACTCTGTTAGTTGAATGCACAGAACAGAAAGAAGTTTCACAGATTGCTTCTGTGAAGTTTTTGCTTGAAGATATTCCTTTTTCTACTATGGGCCTCTTAGCGCCATGAATGTCCACTTGCATTTTCTACAGAAACAGTGTTTCAGAACTGCTGAATCAAAACTAAGGTTCAACTCTGTTAGTTGAATGCACAGAACAGAAAGAAGTTTCAGAGAATGCTTCTGTGTTGTTTTTATTTGAAGAGATTACTTTTTCCGCTATAGGCCTCTTAGCGCTTCGAAGGTCCACTTGCATTTTCTACAGAAAGAGTGTTTCAGAACTGCTCAATCAAAAGTAAGGTTCAAATCTCTTAGTTGAATGCACAGAACAGAAAGAAGTTTCACAGATTGCTTCTGTGTAGTTTTTGTTTGAAGATATTCCTTTTTCTACTATGGGCCTCTTAGCGCCATGAATGTCCACTTGCATTTTCTACAGACAGAGTGTTTCAGAACTGCTCCATCAAAACTAAGTTTCAACTCTGTTAGTTGAATGCACAGAACAGAGAGAACTTTCACAGATATCTTCTGTGTAGTTTTTATTTGAACTTCTTACTTTTTCCACTATAGGCCCTTAGCGCCCTGAGTGTCCACTTGTATTTTCTACAGAAAGAGTGTCTCAGAACTGCTCTATCAAATCTCAGGTTCAACTCTGTTAGTTGAATGCACAGAACAGAAAGAAGTTTCACAGATTGCTTCTTTGTAGTTTTTGTTTGAAGATATTCCCTTTTCCACTATAGGCCTCTTAGCGCCATGAATGTCCACTTGCATTATCTACAGAAAGAGTGTTTCAGAACTGTTCAATCAAAATTAAGGTTCAACTGTGTTAGTTTAAAGAACAGAACCGTAAGAAGTTTCACAGATTGCTTCTGTGTACTTTCTATTTGAAAGTATTCCTTTTTCCACCATAGGCCTCTTAGCGCCCTGAATGTCCACTTGCATTTCCTACAGAAAGGGTGTTTCAGAACTGCTCAATCAAAAGTAAGTTTGAACTCTGTTAGTTGAATGCAAAGAACTGTAAGAATTTTCACAGATAGTTTCTTTGTAGTTTTTATTTGAACATATGCCTTTTTCAACTATAGGCCTCTTAGCGCCCTGAATGTTCACTTGCATTTTCTGCAGAAAGAGTGTTTCATAACTGCTCAATATAAACTAAGGTTCAACTCTGTTAGTTGAATGCAGAGAACAGTAAGATGTTTCACAGATTGCTTCTCTGTAGTTTTTATTTGAACATTTTCATTTTTCCGCTATAGGCCTCTTAGCGCCTTGAATGTTCACTTGCATTTTCTACAGAAAGAGAGTTTCAGAACTGCTCAATAATAACTAAGGTTCAAATCTGTTAGTTGAATGCACAGAACAGTAAGAAGTTTCACAGATTGCTTCTGTGTGGTTTTTATTTGAGGATATTCCTTTTCCCACTATAGGCCTCTCAGCGCCCTGAATGTCCACGTGCATTTTCTACAGAAAGAGTGTGTCAGAACTGCTCAATAAAAACTACCGTTCAACTCTGTTAGTTGAATGCACAGAACAGAGAGAAGATTCACAGATATCTTCTTTGTAGTTTTTATTTGAACTTATTCCTTTTTCCACTATAGGCCTCTGAGCGCCCTGAATGTCCACTTGTATTTTCTACAGAAAGAGTGTTTCAGAACTGCTCAATCAAAACTAAGGTTCAACTCTGTTAGTTGAATGCACAGAACAGGAAGAAGTTTCACAGATTGCTTCTGTGTAGTTTTTGTTTGAAGATATTCCCTTTTCCACTATGGGCCTCTTAGCGCCATGAATGTCTACTTGCATTTTCTACAGAAAGAGTGTGTCAGAACTGTTCAATCAAAATTAAAGTTCAACTGTGTTAGTTTAAAGAACAGAACCGTAAGAAGTTTCACAGATTGCTTCTGTGTAGTTTTTATTTGAAGGTATTCCTTTTTCCACCATAGGCCACTTAGCGCCCTGAATGTCCACTTGCATTTTCTACAGAAAGGGTGTTTAAGAACTGCTCAATCAAAAGTAAGGTTGAACTCTGTTAGTCGAATGCACAGAACTGTAAGAAGTTTCAGAGATAGCTTCTTTGTAGTTTTTATTTGAACATATAACTTTTTCAACTATAGGCCTCTTAGCGACCTGAATGTTCACTTGCATTTTCTGCAGAAAGAGTGTTTCATAACTGCTCAATATAAACTAAGGTTCAACTCTGTTAGTTGAATGCACAGAACAGTAAGAAGTTTCACAGATTGCTTCTGTTTAGTTTTTATTTGAACATATTCATTTTTCTGCTATAGGCCTCTTAGTGCACTGAATGTTCACTTGCATTTTCTACAGAAAGAGTGTTTCAGAACTGCTCAATAATAACTAAGGTTCAACTCTGTTAGTTGAATGCACAGAACAGTAAGAAGTTTCACCTATTGCCTCTGTGCAGTTTTTATTTGAAAATATTCCTTTTCCACTATAGGCCTTTAAGCGCCCTGAATGTCCAATTCCATTTTCTGCAGAAAGAGTGTTTCAGAACTGCTCAATCAAAAGTAAGGTTAAACTCTCTTAGTTGAATGCACAGAACAGAAAGAAGTTTCACAGAATGCTTCTGGGTTGTTTTTATTTGAAGGGATTACTTTTTCCGCTAAAGGCCTCATAGCGCTTCGAAGGTCCACTTGCATTTTCTACAGAAAGAGTGTTTCAGAAGTGCTCAATCAAAAGTAAGGTTCAACTCTGTTAGATGAATGCACAGATCAGAAAGCAGTTTCACAGATTGCTTCTGTGTAGTTTTTGTTTGAAGATATTCCTTTTTCTGCTAAGGGCCTCTTAGCGCCATGAATGTCCACTTGCATTTTCTACAGAAAGAGTGTTTCAGAACTCCTCAATCAAAACTAAGGTTCAACTCTTTTAGTTGAATGCACAGAACAGAGAGAAGATTCACAGATAATTCTGTGTAGTTTTTATTTGAACTTATTCCTTTTTCCACTATAGGCCTCTGAGCGCCCTGAATGTCCACTTGTATTTTCTACAGAAAGAGTGTTTCAGAACTGCTCAATCAAAACTAAGGTTCAGCTCTGTCAGTTGAATGCACAGAACAGAAAGAAGTTTCACAGAATGCTTCTGTGTTGTTTTTATTTGAAGAGATTACTTTTTCCGCTATAGGCCTCTTAGCGCTTCGAAGGTCCACTTGCATTTTCTACAGAAAGAGTGTTTCAGAACTGCTCAATCAAAAGTAAGGTTCAAATCTCTTAGTTGAATGCACATAACAGAAAGAAGTTTCACTGATTGCTTCTGTGTAGTTTTTGTTTGAAGATATTCCTTTTTCTACTATGGGCCTCTTAGCGCCATAATTGTCCGCTTGCATTTTCTTCAGAAAGAGTGTTTCAGAACTGCTTCATCAAAACTAAGTTTCAACTCTCTTAGTTGAATGCACAGAACAGAGAGAACTTTCACAGATATCTTCTGTGTAGTTTTTATTTGAACTTATTACTTTTTCCACTATAGGCCTCTTAGCGCCCTCAGTGTCCAGTTGTATTTTCTACAGAAAGAGTGTTTCAGAACTGCGCAATCAAATCTAAGGTTCAACTCTGTTAGTTGAAAGCACAGAACAGAAAGAAGTTTCACAGATTGCTTCTTTGTAGTTTTTGTTTGAAGATATTCCCTTTTCCACTATAGGCCTCTTAGCGCCATGAATGTCCACATGCATTTTCTACAGAAAGAGTGTTTCAGAACTGTTCAATCAAAATTAAGGTTCTACTGTGTTAGTTTAAAGAACAGAACCGTAAGAAGTTTCACAAATTGCTTCTGTGTAGTTTTTATTTGAAGGTATTCCTTTTTCCACCATAAGCCTCTTATCGCCCTGAATGTCCACTTGCATTTTCTACAGAAAGGGTGTTTCAGAACTGCTCAATCAAAAGTAAGTTTGAACACAGTTAGTTGAATGCACAGAACTGTAAGAATTTTCAGAGATAGTTTCTTTGTAGTTTTTATTTGAAAATATGCCTTTTTCAACTATAGGCCACTTAGCGCCCTGAATGTTCACTTGCATTTTCTGAAGAAAGAGTGTTTCATAACTGCTCAATATAAACTAAGGTTCAACTCTGTTAGTTGAATGCACAGAACTGTAAGAAGTTTCACACATTGCTTCTGTGTGGGTTTTATTTGAAGATATTAATTTTCTCACTATAGGCCTCTCAGTGCCCTGAATGTGGACTTGCATTTTCTACAGAAAGAGTGTTTCAGAACTGCTCAATAAAAACTACCGTTCAACTATGTTAGTTGAATGCACAGAACAGTAAAAAGTTTCGCAGATTCCTTCTGTGCAGTTTTTATTTGAAAATATTCCTTTTCCACTATAGGCCTCTTAGCGCCCTGAATGTCCAATTGCATTTTCTCCCGAAGGAGGGTTTCAGAACTGCTCAATCAAAAGTAAGGTTCAACTCTGTTAGTTGAATGCACAGAACAGAAAGAAGTTTCACAGAATGCTTCTCTGTAGTTTTTATTTGAATATATTTCTTTTTCCGCTATAGGCCTCTTAGCGCTCCGAAGGTCCACTTGCATTTTCTACAGAAAGAGTGTTTCAGAAGTTCTCAATCAAAAGTAAGGTTCAACACCGTCAGTTTAATGCACAGAAGAGAGAGAAGTTTCACATAAAGCTTCTGTGTAGTTTTTATGTGAACTTTTTCCTTTTTCCACTGTAGTCGTCTTAGCGCCCTGAATGTCCTCTTGTATTTTCTACAGAAAGAGTGTTTCAGAACTGCTCAATCAAAACTGAGGTTCAACCCTGTTAATTGAATGCACAGAACAGTAGGAAATTTCACAGATTTCTTCTGTGCAGTTTTTATTTGAAAATATTTCTTTTACACTATAGGCCTCTTAGCGCCCTGAATGTCCAATTGCATTTTCTACAGAAAGAGTGTTTCAGAACTGCTCCATCAAAAGTAAGGTTAAAGTCTATTAGTTGAATGCACAGAACAGAAAGAAGTTTCACAGAATGTTTCTGTGTAGTTTTTATTTGAAGATATTACTTTTTCCGCTATAGGCCTCTTAGCGCTCCGAAGGTCCACTTGCATTTTCTACAGAAAGAGTGTTTCAGAACTGCTCAATAAAAAGTAAGGTTCAACTCTGTTAGTTGAATGCACAGAACAGTAAGAAGTTTCACAGATTGCTTCTGTGAAGTTTTTGCTTGAAGATATTCCTTTTTCTACTATGGGCCTCTTAGCGCCATGAATGTCCACTTGCATTTTCTACAGAAACAGTGTTTCAGAACTGCTGAATCAAAACTAAGGTTCAACTCTGTTAGTTGAATGCACAGAACAGAAAGAAGTTTCACAGATATCTGCTGTGTAGTTTTTATTTGAACTTATTTCTTTTTCCACTATAGGCCTCTTAGCGCCCTGAATGTCCACTTGTGTTTTCTTCAGAAAGAGTGTTTCAGAACTGCTCAATCAAAACTAAGGTTCAACTCTGTTAGTTGAATGCACAGAACAGAAAGTAGTTTCACAGATTGCTTCTTTGTAGTTTTTGTTTGAAGATATTCCCTTTTCAACTATAGGCCTCTTAGCGCCATGAATGTCCACTTGCATTTACTACAGAAAGAGTGTTTCAGAACTGTTCAATCAAAACTAAGATTCAACTGTGTTAGTTTAAAGAACAGAACCGTAAGTAGTTTCACAGATTGCTTCTGTGTAGTTTTTATTTGAATATATTCATTTTTCCGCTATAGGCCTCTTAGCGCCCTGAATGTTCACTTGCATTTTCTACAGAAAGAGTGTTTCAGAACTGCTCAATAATAACTAAGGTTCAACTCGGTTAGTTGAATGCACAGAACAGTAAGAAGTTTCACAGATTGCTTCTGTGTGGTTTTTATTTGAAGATATTCCTTTTCCCACTATAGGCCTCTCAGCGCCCTGAATGTCCACTTGAATTTTCTACAGAAAGAGTGTTTCAGATCTGCTCAATAAAAACTACCGTTCAATGATTTTAGTTGAATGCACAGAACAGTAAGAAGTTTCGCAGATTGCTTCTGTGCATTTTTTATTTGAAAATATTCCTTTTTCCACTATAGGCTTCTTAGCTCCCTGATGTCCAATTGCATTTTCTATAGAAAGGGTGTTTCAGAAGTGCTCAATCAAATGTAAGGTTCAACTCTGTTAGATGAATGCAAAGAACAGAAAGAAGTCTCACAGAATGTTTCTATGTAGTTTGTATTTGTAGGTATTACTTTTTCCGCTACATGCCTCTTAGCGCTCCGAAAGTCCACTTGCATTTTCTACAGAAAGAGTGTTTCATAACTTCTCAACCAAAAGTAAGGTTCAACTCCGATAGTGGAATGCACAGAACAGAGAGAAGTTTCACAGATAGCTTCCGTGTAGTTTTTATGTGAACTTTTTCCTTTTTCCAGTATAGTCCTCCTAGCACCCTGAATGTCCACTTGTATTTTCTACAGAAAGAGTGTTTCAGATCTGCTCAATCAAAACTGAGGTTCAACTCTGTTAGTTGAATGCACAGAACAGTAAGAAGTTTCACAGATTTCTTCTGTGCAGTTTTTATTTGAAAATATTCCTTTTCCACTATAGGCCTCTTAGCGCCCTGAATGTCCACTTGCATTTTCTACAGAAAGAGTGTTTCAGAACTGCTCAATCAAAAGTAAGGTTCAACTCTGTTAGTTGAATGCACAGAACAGAAAGTAGTTTCACAGAATGCTTCTGTGTAGTTTGTATTTGAATGTATTACTTTTTCCGCTATAGGCCTCTTAGCGCTCCGAAGGTCCACTTGCATTTTCTACAGAAAGAGTGTTTCAGAACTTCTCAATCAAAAGTAAGGTTCAACTCCGTTAGTTGAATGCACAGAACAGAGAGAAGTTTCACAGATAGATTCTGTGTGGTTTTTATGAGAACATTTTCCTTTTTCAACTATAGTCCTCTTAGCGCCCTGAATGTCCACTTGTATTTTCTACAGAAAGAGTGTTTCAGAAATGCTCAATCAAAACTAAGGTTCAAATCAGTTAGTTGAAAGCACCCAACAGAGAGAAATTTCACAGATATATTCTGTGTAGTTTTTATTTGAACTTATTCCTTTATCCACTATATTCCTCTTTCCGCCCTGAATGTCCACTTGCATTTTCTACGGAAAGAGTGTTTCAGAACTGCTCAATCAAAAGTAAGGTTGAACTCTGTTAGTTGAATGCACAGAACTGTAAGAAGTTTCACAGATAGCTTCTTTGTAGTTTTTATTTGAACATATAACTTTTCAAACTATAGGCCTCTTAGCGCCCTGAATGTTCACTTGCATTTTCTGCAGAAAGAGTGTTTCATAACTGCTCAATAAAAACTAAGGTTCAACTCTGTTAGTTGAATGCACAGAACAGTAAAAAGTTTCACAGATTTCTTCTGTGCAGTTTTTATTTGAAAATATTCCTTTTCCACTATAGGCCTCTTAGCGCCCTGAATGTCCAATTGAATTTTCTACAGAAAGAGTGTTTCAGAATTGCTCAATCAAAAGTACGGTTAAACTCTGTTAGTTGAATGCACTGAACAGAAAGATGTTTCACAGAATGCTTCTGTGTAGTTTTTATTTGAAGATATAACTTTTTCCGCTATAGGCCTCTCAGAGCTCCGAATGTCCACTTGCATTTTCTACAGAAAGAGTGTTTCAGAACTGCTCAATCAAAACTAAGATTCAACTCTGTTAGTTGAATGCACAGAACAGAGAAATGTTTCACAGATATCTTCTGTGTAGTTTTTATTTGAACTTATTCCTTTTTCCACTATAGGCCTCTTAGCACCCTGAATGTCCGCTTGTATTCTCTACAGAAAGAGTGTTTCAGAACTGCTCAATCAAAACTAAGGTTCAACTCTGTTAGTTGAATGCACAGAACAGAAAGAAGTTTCACAGATTGCTTCTTTGTAGTTTTGTTTGAAGATATTCCCTTTTCCACTATAGGCCTCTTAGCGCCATGAATGTCCACTTGCATTTTCTACAGAAAGAGTGTTTCAGAACTGTTCTATCAAAATTAAGGTTCAACTGTGTTAGTTCAAAGAACAGAACCGTAAGAAGTTTCACAGATTGCTTCTGTGTAGTTTTTATTTGAAGGTGTTCCTTTTTCCACCACAGACCTCTTAGCGCCCTGAATGTCCACTTGCATTTTCTACAGAAAGGGAGTTTCAGACCTGCTCAATCAAAAGTAAGGTTGAACTCTGTTAGTTGAATGCACAGAACTGTAAGAAGTTTCACAGATAGCTTCTTTGTAGTTTTTATTTGAACATATACCTTTTTCAACTATAGGCCTCTTAGCGCCCTGAATGTTCACTTGCATTTTCTGCAGAAAGAGTGTTTCATAACTGCTCAATATAAACTAAGGTTCAACTCTGTTAGTTGAATGCACAGAACAGAAAGGAGTTTCACAGATTGCTTCTGTGTAGTTTTTGTTTGAAGATATTACTTTTTCTACTATGGGCCTCTTAGCGCCATGAATGTCCACTTGCATTTTCTACAGAAAGAGTGTTTCAGAACTGCTCAATAATAACTAAGTTTCAACTCTGTTAGTTGAATGCACAGAACAGTTAGAAGTTTCACTGATTGCTTCTGTGTGATTTTTATTTGAAGATATTCCTTTTCTCACTATAGGCCTCTCAGCGCCCTGAATGTCCACTTGCATTTTCTACAGAAAGAGTGTTTCAGAACTGCCCAATAAAAACTACCGTTCAACTAGGTTAGTTGAATGCACAGAACAGTAAGAAGTTTCGCAGATTGCTTCTGTGCAGTTTTTATTTGAAAATATTCCTTTTTCCACTATAGGTCTCTTAGCTCCCTCAATATTCAATTGCATTTTCTATAGAAAGGGTGTTTCAGAAGTGCTCAATCAAAAGTAAGGTTCAACTCTGTTAGATGAATGCAAAGAACAGAAAGAAATTTCACAGAATGATTCTTTGTAGTTTGTATTTGAAGGTATTACTTTTTCCACTATAGGCCTCTTAGCGCTCCGAAGGTCCACTTGCATATTCTACAGGAAGAGTGTTTCAGAACTTCTCAATCAAAAGTAAGGTTCAACTCCGTTAGTGGAATGCACAGAACAGAGAGAAGTTTCACAGATAGCATCTGTGTAGTTTTTATGTGAACTTTTTCCTTTTTCCACTATAGTCCTCTTAGCGCCCTGAATGTCCACTTGTATTTTCTACAGAAAGAGTGTTTCAGAACAGCTCAATCAAAACTGAGGTTCAACTCTGTTAGTTGAATGCACAGAACAGTAAGAAGTTTCACAGATTTCTTCTGTGCAGTTATTATTTGAAAATATTCCTTTTCCACTATAGGCCTCTTAGCGCCCTGAATGTCCAGTTGCATTTTCTACAGAAAGAGTGTTTCAGAACTGCTAAATCAAAAGTAAGGTTAAACTCCGTTAGTTGAATGCACAGAACAGAAAGAAGGTTCACAGAATGCTTCTGTGTGGTTTTTATTTGAAGATATTATTTTTTCCGCTGTAGGCCTCTTAGCGCTCGGAAGGTCCACTTGCATTTTCTACAGAAAGAGTGTTTCAGAACTGCTCAATCAAAAGTAAGGTTCATCTCTATTAGTTGAATGCACAGAAGAGAAAGAAGTTTCACAGATTGCAATTGTGTAGTTTTTGTTAGAAGATATTACTTTTTCTAGTATGGGCCTCTTAGCGCCATGAATGTCCACTTGCAATTTCTACAGAAAGAGTGTTTCAGAACTGCTCAATCAAAACTAAGGTTCAAATCTGTTAGTTGAATGCACAGAACAGAGAGAAGTTTCACAGATATCTTCTGTGTAGTTTTTATTTGAACTCATTCCTTTTTCCACTACAGGCCTCTGAGTGCCATGAATATCCACTTGTATTTTCTACAGAAAGAGTGTTTCAGAACTGCTCAATCAAAACTAAGCTTCAACTCTGTTAGTTGAATGCACAGAACATAAAGAAGTTTCACAGATTGCTTCTTTGTAGTTTTTGTTTGAAGATATTCCCTTTTCCACTATAAGTCTCTTAGCGCCATGAATGTCCACTTGCATTTTCTACAGAAAGAGTGTTTCAGAACTGTTCAACCAAAATTAAGGTTCAACTGTGTTAGTTTAAAGAACAGAACCGTAAGAAGTTTCACAGATTGATTCTGTGTAGTTTTTATTTGAAGGTATTCCTTTTTCCACCGTAGGCCTCGTAGCGCCCTGAATGTCCACTTGCATTTTCTTCAGAAAGGGTGTTTCAGAACTGCTCAATCAAAAGTAAGTTTCAAATCCGTTAGTTGAATGCACAGAACAGAGAGAAGTTTCACAGATTACTTCTGTGTAGTTTTTATGTGAACTTATTCCTTTTTCCACTATAGTCCTCTTAGCGCCCTGAATGTCCAATTGTATTTTCTACAGAAAGAGTGTTTCAGAACTGCTCAATCAAAACTGAGGTTCAAGACTGCTATTTGAATGCACAGAACAGTAAGAAGTTTCACAGATTTCTTCTGTGTAGTTTTTATTTGAAAATAACCCTTTTACACTATAGGCCTCTTAGCGCCCGGAATGTCCAATTGCTTTTTCTACAGAAAGAGTGTTTCAGAGCAGCTCAATCAAAAGTAAGGTTAAACTCCGTTAGTTGAATGCACAGAACAGAAAGAAGTTTCACAGAATGCTTCTGTGTAGTTTTTATTTGAAGATATTTCTTTTTCCGCTATAGGCCTCTTAGGGCTCCGAAGGTCCTCTTGCATTTTCTACAGAAAGAGTGTTTCAGAACTGCTCAATCAAAAGTAAGGTTCAACTCTGTTAGTTCAACGCACCGAACAGAAAGAAGTTTCACAGATTGCTTCTGTGTAGTATTTATTTGAACTTATTCCTTTTTCCACTGTAGGCCTCCTTGCGCCCTGTATGTCCACTTGTATTTTCTTCAGAAAGAGTGTTTCAGAACTGCTCAATCAAAAGTAAGGTTCAACTCCGTTAGTTGAATGCACAGAACAGAAAGAAGTTTCACAGATTGCTTCTGTGTAGTTTTTGTTTGAAGTTATTCCTTTTTCTACTATGGGCCTCTTAGTGCCATGAATGTCCACTGGCATTTCCTACAGAAAGAGTGTTTCAGAACGGCTCAATCAAAACTAAGGTACAACTCTGTTAGTTGAATGCACAGAACAGAGAGAAGTTTCACAGATATCTTCTGTGTAGTTTTTATTTGAACATATTCCTTTTCCCACTATTGGCCTCTCAGCGCCCTGAATGTCCACTTGCATTTTCTACAGAAAGAGAGTTTCAGAACTGCTCAATAAAAACTACCGTTCAACTATGTTAGTTGAATGCACAGAACAGTAAGAAGTTTCGAAGATTGCTTCTGTGCAGTTTTTATTTGAAAATATTACTTTTTCCTCTATAGGCCTCTTAGCTCCCTGAATGTCCAATTGCATTTTCTATAGAAAGGGTGTTTCAGAAGTGGTCAATCAAAAGTAAGGTTCAACTCTGTTTGATGAATGCAAAGAACAGAAAGAAGTTTCACAGAATGCTTCTGTGTAGTTTGTATTTGAAGGTATTAATTTTTCCGCTATAGGCCTCTTAGCGCTCCGAAGTTCCACTTGCATTTTCTACAGAAAGAGTGTTTCAGAACTTATCAATCAAAAGTAAGGTTCAACTCCGTTAGTTGAATGCACAGAACAGAGAGAAGTTTCACAGATAGCTTCTGTGTAGTTTTTATGTGAACTTTTTCCTTTTTCCACTATGGTCCTCTTAGGGCCCTGAATGTCGGCTTGTATTTTCTACAGAAAGAGTGTATCAGAACTGCTCAATCAAAACTGAGGTTCAACTCTGTTAGTTGAATGCACAGAACAGTAAGAAGTTTCACAGATTTCTTCTGTGCAGTTTTTATTTGAAAATATTTTTTTTCACTATAGGCCTCTTTGCGCCCTGAATGTCCAATTTCATTTTCTACAGAAAGAGTGTTTCAGAACTGCTCAATCAAAAGTAAGGTTAAACTCTGTTAGTTGAATGCACAGAACAGAAAGAAGTTTCACAGAATGCTTCTGTGTAGTTTTTACTTGAAGATATTACATTTTGCGCTATAGGCCTCTTAGCGCTCCGAAGGTCCACTTGCATTTTCTACAGAAAGAGAGTTTCAGAACTGCTCTATCAAAGTAAGGTTCAACTCCGTTAGTTGAATGCACAGAACAGAGAGAATTTTCACAGATTGCTTCTGTGTAGTTTTTATGTGAACTTTTTACTTTTTCCACTATAGTCCTCTTAGCGCCCTGAATGTCCACTTGTATTTTCTACATCAAGAGGGTTTCAGAACTGCTCAATCAAAACTAAGGTTCAACTCTGTTAGTTGAATGCACAGAACAGTAAGAAGTTTCACAGATTTCTTCTGTGCAGTTTTTATTTGAAAATATTCCTTTTCCACTATAGGCCTCTTAGCGCCATGAATGTCCAATTGCATTTTCTACAGAAAGAGTGTTTCCGAACTGCTAAATCAAAAGTAAGGTTAAACTCTGTTAGTTGAACGCACAGAACAGAAAGAAGTTTCACAGAATGCTTCTGTGTAGTTTTTATTTGAAGATATTTCTTTTTCCGCTATAGGCCTCTTAGCGCTCCGAAAGTCCACTCCCATTTTCTACAGTAAGAGTGTTTCGGAACTTCTCAATCAAAAGTAAGGTTCAACTCTGTTAGTTGAATGCACAGAACAGAAGGAAGTTTCACAGATTGCTTCTGTGTAGTTTTTGTTTGAAGATATTCCTTTTTGTACTATGGGCCTCTTAGCGCCATGTATGTCCACTTGCATTTTCTACAGAAAGAGTGTTTCAGAACTGCTCAATCAAAACTAAGGTTCAACTCTGTTAGTTGAATGCACAGAACAGAGAGAAGTTTCACAGATATCTTCTGTGTAGTTTTTATTTGAACTAATTCCTTTTTCCACTATAGGCCACTTAGCGCCCTGAATGTCCACTTGTATTTTCTACAGAAAGAGTGTTTCAGAACTGCTCAATCAAAACTAAGGTTCAACTCTGTTAGTTGAATGCACAGAACAGAAAGAATTTTCACAGATTGCTTCTTTGTAGTTTTTGTTTGAAGATATTCCCTTTTCCACTATAGGCCTCTTAGCGCCATGAATGTCCACTTGCATTTTCTACAGAAAGAGTGTTTCAGAACTGTTCAATCAAAATTAAGGTTCAACAGTGCTAGTTTAAAGAACAGAACCGTAAGAAGTTTCACAGATTGCTTCTGTGTAGTTTTTATTTGAAGGTATTCCTTTTTCCACCATAGGCCTCTTAGCGCCCTGAATGTCCACTTGCATTTTCTACAGAAAGGGTGTTTCAGAACTGCTCAATCAAAAGTAAGGTTGAACTCTGTTAGTTGAATGCACAGAACAGTAAGAAGTTTCACAGATAGCTTCTTTGTTGTTTTTATTTGAACATATACCTTTTTCAACTATAGGCCTCTTAGCGCCCTGAATGTTCACTTGCGTTTTCTGCAGAAGGAGTGTTTCATAACTGCTCAATATAAACTAAGGTTCAAGTCTGTTAGTTGAATGCACAGAACAGTAAGAAGTTTCACAGATTGCTTCTGTGTAGTTTTTTTTTGAACATATTCATTTTTCCGCTATAGGCCTCTTAGCGCCCTGAATGTTCACTTGCATTTTCTACAGAAAGAGTGTGTCAGAACTGCTCAATAATAACTGAGGTTCAACTCTGTTAGTTGAATGCACAGAACAGTAAGAAGTTTCACAGATTGCTTCTGTGTGGTTTTTATTAGAAGATATTCCTTTTCCCACTATTGGCCTCTCAGCGCCCTGAATGTCCAATTGCATTTTCCATAGAAAGGGTGTTTCAGAAGTGCTCAATCAAAAGTAACGTTCAACTCTGTTAGACGAATGCTTATTCCTTTTTCCACTATAGGCCTCTTAGCGCCCTGAATGTCCACTTGTATTTTCTTTTTTTTTTTTTCCTTTTTTTTTTTTTATTATACTTTAGGGTTTTAGGGTACCAGTGCACAATGTGCAGGTTTGTTACATATGTATCCATGTGCCATGTTGATTTCCTGCACCCTTTAACTCGTCATTTAGCATTAGGTGTATCTCCTAGTGCTGTCCCTGTCCCCTCCCCACACCCCACAACTGTCCCCAGAGTGTGATGTTCCCCTTCCTGTGTCCATGAGTTCTCATTGTTCAATTCCCACCTATGAGTGAGAACATGCGGTGTTTGGTTTTTTGTCCTTGCGATAGTATACTGAGAATGATGTTTTCCCGTTTCATCCATGTCCCTGCAAATGACACGAACTCATCATTTTTTATGGCTGCATAGTATTCCATGGTGTATATGTGCCACATTTTCTTAATCCAGTCTATCGTTGTTGGACATTTGGGTTGGTTCCAACTCTTTGCTATTGTGAATAGTGCCGCAATAAACATACGTGTGCATGTGTCTTTATAGCAGCATGATTTATAGTCCTTTGGTTATATACCCAGTAATGGGAAGGCTGGGTCAAATGGTATTTCTAGTTCTAGATCCCTGAGGAATCGCCACACTGACTTCCACAATGGTTGAACTAGTTTACAGTCCCACCAACAGTGTAAAAGTGTTCTTGTTTCTCCACATCCTCTCCAGCACCTGTTGTTTCCTGATTTTTTAATGATGGCCATTCTAACTGGTGTGAGATGGTATCTCACTGTGGTTTTGATTTGCATTTCTCTGATGGCCAGTGTATGATGAGCATTTCTTCAGGTGTTTTCTGGCTGCATAAATGTCTTCTTTTGAGAAGTGTCTGTTCATGTCCTCTGCCCACTTTTTGATGGGGTTGTTTGTTTTTTTCTTGTAAATTTGTTTGAGTTCATTATAGATTCTGGATATTAGCCCTTTGTCAGATGAGTAGGTTTCAAAAATTTTCTCCCATTCTGTACGTTGCCTGTTCATTCTGATGATAGTTTCTTTTGCTGTGCAGAAGCTCTTTAGTTTAGTGAGATCCCATTTGTCGATTTTGGCTTTTGTTGCCATTGCTTTTGGTGTTTTAGACATGAAGTCCTTGCCCACGCCTATGTCCTGAATGGTATTGCCTAGGTTTTCTTGTAGGATTTTAATGGTTTTAGGTCTAACATATAAGTCTTTAATCCATCTTGAATTAATTTTTTTATAAGGTGTAAGGAAGGGATCCAGTTTCAGCTTTCTACATATGGCTAGCCAGTTTTCCCAGCACCATTTATTAAATAGGGAATCCTTTCCCCATTTCTTGTTTTTGTCAGGTTTGTCAAAGATCAGATAGTTGTAGCTATGCGGCATCATTTCTGAGGGCTCTGTTCTGTTCCATTGATCTATGTCTCTGTTGTGGTACCAATACCATGCTGTTTTGGTTACTGTAGCCTTGTAGTATAGTTGAAAGTCAGGTAGCGTGATGCCTCCAGCTTTGTTCTTTTGGCTTAGGATTGACTTGGCGATGCGGGCTCTTTTTTGGTTCCATATGAACTTTAAAGTAGTTTTTTCCAATTCTGTGAAGAAAGTCATTGGTAGCTTGATGGGGATGGCATTGAATCTATAAATTACCTTGGGCAGTATGGCCATTTTCACGATATTGATTCTTCCAACCCATGAGCATGGAATGTTCTTCCATTTGTTTGTATCCTCTTTTATTTCATTGAGCAGTGGTTTGTAGTTCTCCTTGAAGAGGTCCTTCACATCCCTTGTAAGTTGGATTCCTAGGTATTTTATTCTCTTTGAAGCAATTGTGAATGGGAGTTCACTCATGATTTGGCTCTCTGTTTGTCTGTGATTGGTGTACAAGAATGCTTGTGATTTTTGTACATTAATTTTGTATCCTGAGACTTCGCTGAAGTTGCTAATCAGCTTAAGGAGATTTTGGGCTGAGACAATGGGGTTTTCTAGATATACAATCATGTCATCTGCAAACAGGGACAATTTGACTTCCTCTTTTCCTAATTGAATACCTTTTATTTCCTTCTCCTGCCTGATTGCTCTGGCCAGAACTTCCAGCACTATGTTGAACAGGAGCGGTGAGAGAGGGCATCCCTGTCTTGTGCCAGATTTCAGAGGGAATGCTTCCAGTTTTTGCCCATTCAGTATGATATTGGCTGTGGGTTTGTCGTAGATAGCTCTTATTATTTTGAGATACGTCCCATCAGTACCTAATTTATTGAGAGTTTTTAGCATGAAGGGTTGTTGAATTTTGTCAAAGGCCTTTTCTGCATCTATTGAGATAATCATGTGGTTTTTGTCTTTGGTTCTGTTTATATGCTGGATTACATTTATTGATTTGCGTATGTTGAACCAGCCTTGCATCCCAGGGTTGAAGCCCACTTGATCATGGTGGATAAGCTTTTTGATGTGCTGCTGGATTCGGTTTGCCAGTATTTTATTGAGGATTTTTGCATCAATGTTCATCAAGGATATTGGTCTGAAATTCTCTTTTTTGGTTATGTCTCTGCCAGGTTTTGGTATCAGGACGATGCTGGCTTCATAAAATGTGTTAGGGAGGATTCCCTCTTTTTCTATCGATTGGAATAGTTTCAGAAGGAATGGTACCAGTTCCTCCTTGTACCTCTGGTAGAATTCGGCTGTGAATCCATCAGGTCCTGGACTCTTTTTGTTGGTAAGCTATTGATTATTGCCACAATTTCAGAACCTGTTATTGGTCTATTCAGAGATTCAACTTCTTCCTGGTTTAGTCTTGGGAGGGTGTATTTGTCGAGGAATTTATCCATTTCTTCTAGATTTTCCAGTTTATTTGCATAGAGGTGTTTGTAGTATTCTCTGATGGTAGATTGTATTTCTGTGGGATCGGTGGTGGTATCCCCTTTTTCGTTTTTTATTGCATCTATTTGATTCTTCTCTCTTTTCTTCTTTATTAGTCTTGCTAGCGGTCCATCAATTTTGTTGATCTTTTCAAAAAACCAGCTCCTGGATTCATTAA
>NW_022096143.1:0-58093 GCF_006542625.1 Nomascus leucogenys
TATTGCCTGTTTTAATCTTATATGTCTACATAGGTCTGTGGTCCATTTCAAGTTGACTTTTATGTAAGATGAAAAGTTTGCATCTAAATTCATCTTTTTGCAAGTGGATATCAAATATTCTCTAAAAAATTTGTTGGTAGGACTCTTCTTTTGCAACTAGGTTGCCTTGGTGTTATTGTTGAAAATCAAACTGCCATAAATGAAAGGGTTCATTTCTTTATTTTTATTTTCACTTCTATTTCATTGGTCTATATGTCTACAACTTGTACCAGTACCACAACGTCTTGATTACTGGGTGGCAGCAGTGGTGAAGAAAACCTGCTGAAATTTTGATAGGGTTTCCATTGAATCTGTAAATCATATTTGTAGTACGATTTAAATTCTTAAAGTTTAGGTTTTCCACTTTTTTAATGTCAACATTGTTTGGCTATTAGCAGTATTTCACATTTTCATAGAAATTTTAAAAATAGTTGGTCAATCCATGCAAGAGGGAGAAGAAAGAGAAAGAAGGAGAAGGAGAAGGAGAAGGGGAAGAAATAAGAGAAAGAGGAAGAAGGAAGAAGAGGAGGAAGAAGAAGGGAGGAGGGAGGAGAGGAGGGAGAAGAGGAGAGGAGAAGGGAGAGGGGAGGGGGGGAGGGAGAAGGAGGAGAGGAGGGGAGGGGGGGGGAGAAGGAGGGAAGAGGAGGGGAGGAAGGGAGGAGGAGAAGAGGAGGAAGGAGAAGGGAGAGGGGAGGGAGGAGGAGGGAGAAGGGAGGAGGGAGAAGGGAGGAGCAGGAGGGGGAGGGGGAAGGGGAGAAGGAGAAAGAAGAAAGAAAAAAGGAGGAGGATGAGAAGGGAGAGGAGGTGGCAACAGTGGTGAAGAAAAACCTGCTGCAATTTTGATAGGGTTTTTATTGAATCTATAAATCAGTTTGGGGATGATAACCTTCATAATAATGTGGAGTTTTCCAATCTGTAAAAATACATTATCTCTCTTATTTAGACCCTCTTTAATTTGTTTCAGCTTTTTTTTGTTTTCAATGTGCAAACTTTATGAGACTTTTGTAAAATCATCCTTAAATATGTCATTATTTTTGATGCTACTGTGAATGAAACTGTCTCAGTTTCATTTTTAGATTGTTTCTACTATATAGAGATACAACTAATTTTTGTACATTGGTTAACTTTGCAGAATATAAGACCAACATACAAAAATTAGTTGTATCTCTATACAGTATAAACAATCCAAAAATGAAATCACAAGTTATATGAAGTATGACTTTATTAGTTCTAGTAGTTGTTGCTTTTGTATGGGACTCTCTTCAGATTTTCTGCATTCAGTATTATTTAATGAGTCAATAGAGTTTTACTTATTCCTTTCAAATCTAAATAACTGCATTTCATTTTCTTGCCTGATTACACTATAAAACTTTTAATACAAAGTTGAATGTATGTGATGAAAATGGATATCTCTGCACTGTTTCTGATCTTAAGAAGTATTCACTCTTTTAAGTTATTCATAGGATTTTTTTAATTTAAATACCTTTTATCACACTGAGGAAATGCCCTTCTATTCCAAAAATGTTGAGCATATTTTTTCTAATCACTAACGGGTGTTGGATTTTGTCAAATGATTTTTCTGCATCTATCTGTTGAGATGATAATGTATTGCTCTGTCATTTAATTTATATTATGATGTATTTCACTAATTCATTTTTGGATATTAAGTCTTCCTGGCATATATCACATAAATCGACTTATTCAAAAAAGATATTCCCTCCCTCACCATTTCTAGAAATACTTGTGAAAATTTGGTCTTATTATTTTTCTAAATGTTTCACAGAATTATGGTACTAAGATTTTCTTTGTGGAAACATTTTTAAAAACTAATTCAATTTCTTGTTAGATTTTCCATTTTTCCTTAAGTCAATTTTAGCAACTCATATCCTTTTAGAATTTTTCTGTTTCATATAGCTTATATAATTTGTTTATGCCACTTTTTGTAAACTTTTAAAAGAAGTATTTTTGTTTGAGTTTTTCTGTAGTTTTTCTGTTTTATTGATTTCACCTCTAGTAATTATTTTTATTTATCTCTGTTTGCTTTGGGTTTAGTTTGTTATTCTTTTCTTGTTTCTTAATGTAGACACTTAGGTTATTGATATGAGATCTTTCTTCTTTTCTAATATAGGCAGTTAATTATAAATATCTCCAATATTATGCAGACATGTAGTTACGTGGGGTCAAAAACAGCATACAAAATAGTTGTTTGCTTAAGGTTAGAGTTATAGTCTAATTTTCACAGAATTCAAAGGGAATTAGTTGTTTATTAGTGCCTTCCATCCCTTATTCATGTTATCTCTTTTCAATTTGCAATTTACAATCTCCTCTCTACAAAAATAAATTCAAGGCAGCGTCACCTGGCTATGATAATTTAAAAAATCATATCCCTGTTCTTTGGGGGTTATCGTCTCTTAATTCAGACTATTTTTCTTCTCATGAAGCTACATATATATTTCAATTATTCATTTCCATATTGTTATAGTTGGGATGGACGGGGGGGAGTGAGGTAATCATATTGGAACTTATGTGTGGAACATTGGCAAAAAATATGAGGCTATTTACACTGAAAATTAGCATGCTTTTAGCCAGTTTTTTCACATTTTATGAGAAAAATGTCTCTCTCATCAATTAATTGTGAGTACATTTCCCAGTGTCTCGTTTAGTAATCCAGGCTGCTACCTCAAAGGTCAGAAAAAGCAATAGAATTTTGAAGTCTTTGGATGAGAAATAGTAATATGAGTACCAAAAAAGCTATTTTTATACTTCATAATATTATTTGTTATTTGAAACTCTATATGAAACATGTATCTTATAACCCCGACATATAATGACATTTTATAAAAAGTTACTATAACAAAATGCCCAGTAAGTTCTTCAATTAAATATTGCTCTATGCATACTTAGTTCTATGGACTGCACTTGATATGGAAACATCAAGGTATAATTCTAATTAAGAAAGTAAAAAACAACAAATATGTCGGATATTACAACTCTAGCTCAGTAATTTTTAAATCATACTTGTTTTTTTCTTTCTATATGCATTCAAAAATTCCTCTAGTATTTATATGTCAAAGGGGGTTGAAACTAAGTACAAATATCTTAAATTGTTAAACTTTTCCTAATATTAAGAGATTTTATGTTTGAACATCAGAGGTTGATGGATATACTTGGCTATGGCAAGATTATGTAAGATTTTTATAGGCAAAATACCAAATGCCAGATGTTCTTTATCTCTATTAGATGAAAGACAAATATAAATGAGGTCAAGTACTCAATGTGTATAGTGTGACATTTAAAAATATTTCTATCACACATCTTGTTTTCAGTAACATTTTAAACCTGTCAGTGGATAAAATTAAACAGCACTCTCAAACATGTCATTAAATTAAAACCTGAAAAGAGACTACTCATTTAATTATCTGATCTTAAATTTCTGATAATGAAAAGAGGATTACATCAATGCTTAAAATTCAAGGGGAAAGAAAAAAATTATATTGGCAGGGCTCTGAAACATGACTTTAATTTCATGAGTCTAGATGTTTGTAATAACTATTCATCTATGATATAAATGAGATAAGCTTATATTGACTTGTGCATTCTCAGGAGAAAAATTAAAAATGTATATCTTTAAGCAAGTAAAGAACAAACCCTGTTTTACATAATGATGTACTGGCGACAGCTGCATCACAGTCTAGAAGAAATAAGGCTATGGTAGGCAATGATTCATCATAAAAATAACTTATAAAATCATTTGCAAACAAAATCATTATAAAACTAACCACATCTTTCATTATCTGCCAAGTTTTTGAAATTGTTAAATTATACTAATCCGGTGGATGACAGACTCATCAACAATGGAGAAACTTCATAAATTAAACAAGAAAAAAACTTTGCAGAAATTACAGTAAAAGTAAAATTATTACCGGCTGCCAAGAATTTAAGATCTATTCTTACAGAGTATGATAGGTACCATATGCTGATTATTTATAATTATTTGAACATTACTGAGAATCCTTGCCTTCTTTTACTGGTGAAAACACTTGTTTGTTTTCAGGATTGCAAACAGTGGAGTGATATCCAATTAAATAGTAGTTGGGAAAACAGAGATTTGACCTTCAGTTTCTGCATTTAAAAACTATAGAAATAATTTTTCAAGTGAGACATATTATCACTATCTAATCATTTCATTATGGGCCTCAAAAATTTTATTTATTCAACAACTACTTTCAACCTTCTTATGCTAGACACTGATCAAAGCTTAGACAAAATAGTGAATAAACAGACAAAATTACTTGCCCTAAAGAAGCTTATATTCTGGTAGGAAAAGAGAGAACAAAAAACAACACAAGAATAAAATAAAATATATAAAAGTTGGACTGTTACAAATCCTAATGAAAAAATATATAAGCCAGAGAAAGTTTTGAGTTGGGATGTGGGCTGCAATTTTCATTAGAGTAATCAGAGAAAGATTCCCTAAGAAAGAGGTTTTGAGCAAAATCTGAAAGAGGTAAGATATTTTCAGTAATTTTACCCAGAAAAAGAACGCTAGAATGAGGAAAGAGCAAGTACGATACTTTGAGGTGAGAGTAGGCTTCTATTTTTGAAAAACAGAAAAGAGGTAACTGGTTACAGAAAAACGAAGAACAGGTAAATATGTAGGAGAAAGGAGGCAGATATAGGAGGGAGACACAAATGATATAAGGTCCTTAGTTCTAATTATGAATAAGATAGGAATTCAATGGAGATTTTATAGCAAAATAGCGACATAGTTTGACATGTCTCCCAAGAATCACTTGAATTTATCAGTTGAGTGTAAACTATAGAGAAAAAGGACAAAAACAGAAATAACAAATAATAGACAATAAGCCACCCAGAGATAAAAGGGGTTTGGACTAGGCTAGTAGAAGTGTAAGTGTTAAAAAGTGCTTGAATTATTATTATTATTTTTTGTTTTTGAGATGGAGTCTCGCTCTGTTGCCCAGGCTGGAGTGCAGTGGCAGGATCTCAGCTCACTACAGCCACCATCTTTTGGGTTCAAGCGATTCTCCTGCTTTAGCCCGCTGAGTAACTGGGATTACAAGCGCCCGCCACCAAGCCCAGCTAATTTTTGTATTTTTAGTAGAGACAGGGTTTCACCATGTTGGCCAGGCTGGTCTTGAACTCCTGACCTCAAGTGATCCACCCATTTCGGCCTCTCAAATTGCTGGGATTACAGGCGTGAGCCACTGTGCACCGCCTGAATTCTAAATATAATTTGAAGGTACTATCAACAGAATTTACTGAGTGATTGGTTCAGAAGAGTGAAAGAAACAAGAATCAATAACAAATTCAAAGTATTTGGCTTATGAAACTAGAATGGAGTTGCCATTTTTTTAGTAAAAAAATCAAAGAAATATAGTGGATTTGAGGGAAATAGGAATTTGTTTATGGATATCCTTAAGTAGTAATGGTTATTAAAATTGGGCATATTGAATCAGCATACATAAAAATATGAAGTTCAGATAAAAGGCCCAGGTTGTCAGTATACATTTGTGCATCCGTTTGAATCGGCTTATTACTTAGGTATGATAAGGCTCACAGGCCGGGAAATTACTGCCCTTAAAAAGATAGTTTATGATACTCCAAGTCCCCGAGAGAGTATACACGTCACACCATGAGCCACTACACGGGAAAGCACTGGTCTCAGTCATGAGGTAGAAAGGGAAGAAAGAACTGTGGACAAGTGCCTTTATTTTGGTTTCCATTGAAAGAAACAAGTGAAGCAGGGTAAACAGTCTTACAGTTGGGTGTTTTGAAAAACTTCAACAGGCTCTGGAGCATAGGGGCTGTGCCTGGTTGTCTGGCACTTGGGCCTGGGGTGATTAGGGCAGGTTTTTAGTGATCTGAAGCATGAAACCTCAATAAGTGAAGTAGGTGGGAGTGTAGACTTGGATTGCTTGGTCTGTTTTTGGAAAGTTCACCATCAGGAGAAGGACTATTCTCAAGCAGGAGGAATGAAGAAGGAGGCAGGAAGCTAAAATGAATCTGGTACTATCAGGTTGTCCAGAGAAAGATGCATCTAGCATATGTATGAAGGGGAGACATTAAAAATCAATACAGAAACTTGAAGAAATATGATGAATATAAAGTTGTCACTGATAGGTGGTGTTTGAATCCATGATTATGAATGAGATTTTTAAGGAAGGTATAAAAAGCAAAGTATTTAGAATGAATTGGTCAACAGGAAGAATAAAATGCATTAGGAGTATCCTAGGACTCTAGTAAAAAAAAATTTTTTTCAAGGAAAAGGTAATGATCCATTTGTCAAATGTTGTCTGAGAAGAAAAAAGGAGGTAAGGGCTGAGACTAGATCATTTTACTTAAAATGTTGTTAATAAATTACATAACTAAGAACAGCTTCAGAGATAAGCAGCAGAGTAGATATCAAAATTTTTCAGGATTTCAAAAGTGAACAGTGGAGTGATATCCACAAATATGGCAGGGTAAGGAAACTGAAAATTCTCTGCTTCTCAATAAGCTGACAAAAATGATACATATTGTCAAAGTAAATGTTTCAGAAATGTAAATATTAACTGAAGGCTTGCAGCAACCTGGAACAGTTGTTCCCATAATGCTGGCTGAATGCAGCCAGAACAGCAAGTTTTGCATTTTAACTTGCCCAATTCCCATCTCCCCCTCTCTAACTCTGCAGCAGTTTTGAAAAAAAAAAGAATAAAAGGTAAAACCAGCAGCCTGATAGCCATTAGAGGGGACATAATGTGGTTGGAACAGTGCTCTTACACCTTATTCTTAAATAACTGACATTATTTGAACTACCTGGTGGATCCTGGAAGATCCCTCTTATGAGGCTGTCTTTATTTTGACCTGACTTGGGTCTCCTAAGCTGAAAAAGTCTCTTCCCTGGAAATGTTGGTTGAAAACACTTGAAGGAAATTTATTGACTTCATAGCTGCCTAAGAAAATGTATAATAGATGAAGAAAGCAATAGCAGAAGCAAAATGTTTAAGGAAAAATATAGGAACAAGTCCATTAGAACTTAGAAAAGCTAAAAAACTCCTGGGAATGTAAAAGACCACATACATGTGGGGCTGAGGGCATGGTCAAGAAAAACCTGAGAAAGACATAATTTCTCACCTCCAGTTGATCTTGAGGCTCCTCAATAGCAGAAAGTGCCAGCAATGCCCAGCCACGCTTGCCACCCAAGGGCCTTGGGACTGTGCCAACCAGGACAACACCGCTATCACTGGTACCCACGAGCACCCACTGCCACCACTGAAGCCAAGGATGCCACCTAGTGGCCCGAGGACAAGCCTGCCTGGGTCCACCATGTTGGACTCATGTATGTCACCCAGAGGCCCCAAAACAGGCACACTTGGCCCATTTTGGCCACCACTGGTGCCTGGGGACCAAACTGCCTGGCATCCCCATCCCCAGAAAACCCTCACCAGAGCCTCTACTAACAACCACAGCCCAAGTAACTGAACATAGACACCACTGATACTGATTATACCCAAAGAAATAAGGAAGAGAATATACTATTTATCCACCTGGAATCAAAGCAAAAGCATGTTACCAAATCTTCATCATAGTTACATTTATAGGGAAAGTCTTTCTCTATGAAAGCAAATCTATAAAATTCACGAAGACACTGTTAAATCAGATGCACAGATTATCCAGGTAAGGACACAAGAAACATGAAAAAACAAGAAAACATGACACCACCAAACAAAAACAATAATTCTCCAGTAACAGATTTTAAAGAAAAAGAAATCTATAAAAATGACTGGAAATCATTCAAAATAATCTTATAAAGGAAGTTCAGTGAGATACAAGAGAATACACAAAAACAATCAAGAAAATCAGAAAAGCAATGCACAATATGAATGAGAAATTCAACAAAGAGACCTATATCATATAAAAAGGCAAACAGAAGTCCTGAAGCTAAAAATTTCAATGAATGAAATAAAAAAATATAATTGAGAGCTTTAACAATAGACTAGATAAAGCAGAAGGAAAAATTTATAAAGGTGAAGACAGACCTCTTAAAATAACCCAGTCAGGCAAAAACAAAGAATAAGAGGCAATAAAGAAAGCCTACATGAAAAATAGGATACCATAAAATGATAAAATATTCAAAATATTCAAATTTGGGGATTTATAGATATGTGAAGAGATAGGGGAAGGCACCAAAAACATATGTCATGAAATGATAGCTTAAAACTTCCCAAGTCTTGCAAGAAATATAGACTTACAGATACAAGATAATTAAATACAGTCAACCCAAAAATATTCAAACAAAAAGGGTTTACTCTAAGGCATATTATAGCCAAAGACAAAGAGAGCTTTAAACACAACAAGTGAAAAATGTTAAGTCACATATAAGGGAATCCCCATTAGACTAACAGTGCATTTCTGCAGAAACCTTATAGGCCATGAAACAATGTGTTGAAGTCTTCAAAGTACTGAGAGAAAAAAAACTGCCATTCAAAACTACTTCACTCAGAAAAACTAACTTCAGTAATGAAGGAGAAATAAAGTATTTCCCATGCAAGCAAAAACTGAGATAATTCATCACCAGTAGATCAGCCATCCAAGAAATGCAAAGGGATTTGAATATCTGGATGTAAAAGGATGATATCTACCATCAGGAAAACACATGAAAGTATAAAACTCACTAGTAGAGTAGGTACACAAATGAGAAGAGATGTCAAAAGACATCACTATTTAAAAAACCATCAAATTATAAAGATAAACAATAGAAAAGAAGAAAGGGACAAAGGATATACAAACAATCAGAAAATAAATCATAAAATGACAAGAGTAAGAGGTCATTTATCAATAACAACCTTGAATGTAAGTGGTTTAAATTCTTCTATTAAGATCTAGAGAACATAATCCTAAGTGAACTAACAGAGAAACATAAAATAAAACATGGCATGTTATCATCTATAAGTGAGAACTAAACACTGATTACACATGGACAAAAGGAAGGGAACAAAAGACACCAGGGCCTACTTGAGGGTAGAGGCTGAGAGGAGGATGAGAAGTGAAAACCTACCTATTAGGTAATATGCTTATTATCTGAGTGATAAAACAGTCTGTATGCCAAGCCCCTGTGACATGCAATTTACCTACACATGTACCCCTGAATCTAAAATAAAAGTTAAAAAATAATAATTTAATGTTTATAAACAATAAATAAATACATTTTCCAATTAAAAGGCATAGATGAGATGAATGAATTTTTAAAAGACCCAATTATATGCTTCCTATAAGAAATTTGTTTCACTTATAAAGGCACACATAGGCTGAAAATAAAGATATGATTAAAAAGTGTGCAGGAATATCTATATTGTACAAGAAAAAACAGACTTTAAGTCAAAAAATAAAAAGAGACAAAATCATTACATAAAGATAAAGGGATCAGTTCAGCAAGAGAATAAAACAAAGGTAAATATATGTGTACCCAACACTGGAACACCCAGATACATAAATAAAATACTATTGGAGCTAAAAAGAAATAATAGACCCCAATACAATAATAGCTGAAGGCCTCAACAGCCCACTTTCAGCATTAAACAGATTAGGATGAAAATCAACAAAACAACAACAAACACAGCCTGAACTACAGACCAAATGAACCTAACAGACATTTGCAGAACATTTAATCTAAAAGCTGCAGAGTACTTGTCATCAGCACATGGAAATAAACTATACATTAGGCCACAGAAAAAAGTCTCAACACATTTTAAAAATTCTAAATTATATCAAGTCTCTTCTCAGCCCACAGTGGAATAAATCTAGAAATAAATAACAAGAGGACTTCAGAAACTGTACAAGTAACCTGAAATTTAAACAACATGCTCCTAAATGACTATAAGTCAATGAAGAAATTAAGAAGGAAATTAAAAAATTTCTTGAGACATGAGAACCAAAACCAATGAGATAGAAGAAAATTAGTGCAGAGAGGGCTGTTTATAGCAGTAAACACCAACATCAAAAAAGTAGAAATACTTCAAATAAAACCTAAATATGCAACTCAAGGAACTATAAATGCAAGAGCAAACCAAAGCCAAAATTAGTATAAAGAAAAAAATAATAAATATTAGAGAAGTAAATGAAATAGAGACTAAAAAAATACAAATGATCAACAAAACAAAAAGGTGACTTTTATGAATAGACAACAAAATTGATAAAACTGCAAATCTAGACTAACCAAGAAAAACAAGAGAGGGCCCAAATAAGTAAAATCAGATATGGAAAAGGAGATACTACAGCTGGTGAAGCCAAGATGCAAAGGATCATCAGAAACTATTATTAACAACTTAAAAGTTGGAAAACCCATGGGAAATAGATAAAGTCCTGGACACATGAAATCTTCCAAGACTGACTGAGGAAAAAATAGAAATCTTGAATAGACCAATAAGGAGTAACAAGATTGAATTAGTAATAAAATTCTTCCAATAAAGAAAAGCTGAGGACCAGATGATTTCACTGCTTAATTCTAACAAGCTTATAAAAAAGAACTATCACCAATTTTTCTCAAACGACTCAGAAAGATTAATGAGGATGAAATTCTTTCCAATTCATTTTATATGGCCATCATTACCCTGACACCAAAACTCAACAGGGACACAACAACAATAAAACTACAGGCCAATATCCGTGATGGACACAGATGTAGAAATATTCAACAAAATAAAAGCAAATCAAATTCAACAACACATCTAAAAGATAATGCACCAAAATCGAGTTAGATTTATCCCAGTGATGCAAAGATGCTTCAACATGCACAAATCAATAAATGCGAAACATCAGATTAACTGAATCAAGAAAAAAAAGATCATGTCAGGAAATGCAGAAAAAGCATTTTATGAAATTCCACATCTCTTCAAGATAAAAAAAAACTCTCAACAAATTATGCATAGAAGGAACATAACTCAACATAGTAAAGGCCACATTTGACAAACTCATACTTAACAACATGCTGAACAGGAGAAAAATTGAATACCTTTCCACCAATAACTGGAACAAGACAAAGATGTCCACTTTCACCAATCTTATTCAGCATAGTACTAGAAGTCCCAGCCAGAACAACCAGACAAGAGAAAGAAATGACAGGCATCCTAATTAGAAAAGAGTAAGCCAAACTGTCCCTCTCTGAAGATGATATAATCTTATATATGGAAAAACCTAAAGACTCCAATCAAAAACTCTTGAAACTGATAAATTCAATAAAGATAAAAAAACATAAAAACCAGTAGCATTTCTATATATCAATAACAAACAAGTGCATAGACCATTGACACTATAAGGCAACCACACAAATATGTCTGCATAATAATGAGATAACAACACAATGACAGGATCAAATCCACACATGGAAATACTAATCTGAGGTGTAAATGGATTAAATGCCCCAATCAAAAGGCACAGAGTGGCAAGTTGAATAAAGAAGCAAGATTTAACAGTATGCTGTTTTTCAAGAGACCCATCTCACATGCAATGACACCCATATGCTCAAAGTAAAGGGATGGAGAAAAATCTACCAAGCAAATAGAAAACAGAAAAAAGCAGGAGTTTCAATTCTAATTTCAGACAAAACAGACCTTAAACCAACAAAAATTTAAAAACACACATGGCTGCGTGCAGTGGCTCATTCCTGTAATCCCAACACTTTGGGAGGCTGAAGCAGGTGGATCACGAGGTCAGGAGATCGAGACCATCCTGGCTAACATGGTGAAATTCCACTTCTACTAAAAATACAAAAAAAAAAATTAGCCAGGCATGGTTGCAGGTGCCTGTAGTCCTAGCTACTCAGGAAGCTGAGGCAGGAGAATGGCATGAACCCGGGAGGCAGAGCTTTGCAGTGAGCTGAAATCGCACCACTGCACTCCAGCCTGGGTGACAGAGTGAGACTCCATCTCAAAAAAAAAAAACAAAAAAACAGAAACAAAGGAAGGCATTAAATAAGGTAAAGTGCTGAATTGAACAAGAAGAGATAACTATCCTAAATATATACGTACCCAACATAGGAGCACTGAGATTAATAAAGTAAGTTCTTAGAGACCTTTGAAGAGACATAGATAACCACATAATAGTAGGAGACTTCAACATTCCATAGACAGTATTAGGTAAATCATTGAGGCAGAAAACTAACAAAGATATTCAGGAAATTGAACTCAACTTTTGACCAAATGGATCTGTAGTACATCTACAGAAGAGTACACCCCAAAATAACAGAATATACATTCTTCTCATCTGCACATGCCACATGCGCTAAAATGAACCACACAATCAGACACAGAGCAATCCTCAAAATATTCAAAAAACCCAAAATCATACCAACCACACTCTTGGAAAACAGCACAATAAAAATGGAAATCACTACTAAAAAACAAGGCACAAAACTACAGAGTTACACAGAAATTTTAAGACTTGCTCCTGATGGACTTTTGGTTAAGTAATGAAATTACAGCAGAAAGCAAGAAATTTTTTGAAACTATTGAGAACAAAGATACAACATACCAGAATCTGTGGGACACAGCTAAAGCAATGTCAAGAAGGAAGTTATAGCACTAAACACCACATCGAAAAGTTAGAAAGTTCTCAAATTAACGACCTAACATCACAATTAGAGGAGTTAAAGAAACAAGAGCAAACTAACCCGAAAGCAAGCAGAAGATAAGAAATAACCAAAATCAGAACTAAGCTGAAGGAAATTGACACACAAAAAGCATACAAAAATCAATGAATCCAGGAACTGATTCACCAAAATAATTAATAACATAGATAGACCACTGGCTAGATTAATAAAGAAAAAAGGAGAGAAGATCTCAATAAACACAATCAGAAATGACAGTGTTTACTTAGAACAAAATAACCCCTGAGCATAGATGCAAAAATCCTCAACAAAATATCAGTAAACCAAGTTTAGCAGGACATCAAAAAGCTAATCCACCATGACCAAGTAGGCTTTATCCCTGGCATGTAAAGTTGGTTCAACAAACACAAATCCATAAATGTGTTTCATCACATAAACAGAACTAAAAACAAAAACCACATAATCATCTCAACAGACATGTAAAAGGCTATCAATAAGATTCATCATCCTCTCATGTTAAAAACCCTCAACGGACTAGTCATCAAATGAATATGCCTCGAAATAATGAGAGCCATTTATGACAAAATCAAAGCCAACATCAGCTGCATGGAAAGAATATGGAGGCATTCCCTTTGAGAACTGGAACAAGACAAGGATGCCCACTGTCACCACTCCTATTCATCATAGTACTGGAAGCCCTAGCCAGAGCAATTAGGCAAGTGAAAGAAACAAAACACATCCAAATAGAAAGAGAGGATGTCAAACTATCTCTGCTTGCAAATGATATGATTCTATACCTAGAAAATATCATCCTCTTTGCCCAAAAGCTCATTGATCTGATCAGCAACTTCAGCAACGTTTCAGGATATGAAATCATTGTGCAAAAATTAGTAGCATTCCTATACATCAATAACCTCCAAGGCAAGAGCCAAATCAAGAATCCAGTCCCATTCACGGTAGCCACATGAAGAATAAAATACCTAGGGATACACCTAATCAGCCAGGAGAAAGCGCTCCACAAGATTAACAAAACACTGCTCAAAGAAATCAGAGATGGCATAATCAAATAAAAAAAAATCCATGTTCATGGATAGGAAAAATTAAGATGGTTAAAATGACCACACTGCCCAAAGCATTTTAAACATTCAATGCTATGCCTATCAATGTACCAATTACATTGCTTACAGCATTAAAAAAAAAAGTTTCCAAAATTCATTTAGAACCAAACAAGAGCCTGAATCGCCAATGCAATCCTAAGCAAAAAGAGCAAAGCTGGAGGCATCACACTACCTAATTTTACATCATACTGTAAGGCTACAGTAAATAAAACAGCATGGTATTGGTACAAGAACTGACACATAGACCAATGAAGCAGGTCAGAAGATAAGAAGATAAGGCCACACTACAACCATCTGATTTTTTTAAAAGCTGGCACTGAAAAGTAATGAGAAAAGGTCTCTCTATTCAAAAAATGGTGCTAACTTCCTAGCCATATACAGAAGATATAAAGCTGGATTCCCTCCTTTCACCATACATAAAAATCAACTCAAGATGGATTAAAAACATACATGTAAAACGTAAAACTATGAAAACCTTAGAAGAAAACCTAGGATATACCGTTTTGACATAACCCACAGCAAAGACTTCATGACAAAGACTCCAAAAGCAATTGTAACAAAAACAAATAGACAAGTGAGACCTAAGTAAACTAAGGAGCTTCTGCACAGGAAAAGGAACTATCGACAGTGTAAATGGAGAACCTATAGACTGGGAGAAAATATTTGTATATTTTGCATCAGATAAAGGTCTACTATCCAGAATCAATAAGGAACTGAAATGAACCAACAAGCAACAAAACAAGCAACCCATCCAAAATGGGCAAATAACATGAACGTTAGGCTTATAAAAAATACTCAATATCATTAATTGTTGGAGAATAAAAATTTAATCATGACTGAGATATCTCATACCAGTAAGAATGGCTATTATTAAAAAGTAAAAAAAAAAAAAACTGAAGTTTGCAAGGTTGTTGAGAAAAGGGAAAGCTATGTGCCACTGGTGGAAATGTAAATGAGTTCAGCCACTGTGGAAAGCAGTCTGGAGATTTCTTAACTTAAAATAAAGCTACCATTTGACCCAGCAATCCCATTACTGGGTATATATCCAAAGGAATATAAACTGTTCTATCATAAAGACTATACATACATATGTTCATTGCAGCAGTATTCACACTAGAAAATACATGAAATCAACCTAGATGTCTGTTAACAGAGGACTTGATAAAGAAAATGTGGTACATATACACCATGGAATACTAGGGAGCTACAAAAAATAATAAAATCATGTACTTTTCAGCAACAGGAATAGAGGTGAAGGCCATCACCCTAAGCCAATTACCACAGGAACAGAAAACAAAATGCCATATGTTCACTTATAAAGGGGAACAAAATATTGAGTACACATGGTCACAATCAAGAGAACAATAGACACTGGGGCCTACTTGAGGGTGGAGGGTGAGAGAAGGACAAGCATTGAAAAACTACTTATCAAGTTTCATGCAAATTACATAGGTGATAAAATTATCTGTACACCAAACCCCCATGACATGCAATTTACCCAAGTAACAAATCTGCACATGTATCCCTTTAATCTAAAAGCTCGAAAGAAAAAAAAAACGCTTTTGTGAGACATAGGGCAAGAAAATGAAACTATTATTGCAGAAGAGATGGGCATGTGAGATTACAATCAGAATCAGAATTGATTCTGGGGGACAAAATTAATTCAGTTTTTCTATAAATCAAACAATATCAAAAGCATAATGATGTAAGGCTAGAATCTGGGCCCATGTGTTGGAATAACAGGATTTTTTTTTGAGCATTGAATTGTTCTTTACTATAAACTCATAAAAGGCTATAAAAAGTTTATGGAAATGTTACCCTATGACCAATATGATTTAAATTAGATTTATTTATGTTTTCATAAAATTATCTTTAACATTAACAATACAAAATGCAAAGGTAAAATTTGGTTTTCTATTTTGAGAAAAATTTTGTGTAATATTAATAAGAGAAAATAAAAGATTTTTGTTTACCCTTTGAGTAAACTGCAAGGGAAAAAAGGAGGGGAGAGACAGATTTAGTTGATGTCATGTTTCTTATTTCTGGGAAACTGAGTTTCCTGTATCAAAGAGTAAAGGTTTTTGCTTTTTTGAAGTCTCTCAATTATTGTTTTGACTAAATGAATCACTACTTTATAATGACCTGTGATCCTATTTTGTGATCTCAACTGTCTTAAAACTTTGATATTTGACAAACTTTCCAAAAGCAAATTTCAAGTTCTAAGTTTGGTCTTTTTGACTTCAAACTACCCTTTTTTTTTAACTTGGTTAGTCTCTGAAGTCCAAAAGAGACATATTAGGCTTATTTGGTATATTGAAAGTATACAAGAAAAATTGTCAAATGTAAGATGGTGTTTAACTTTCTGTAGATTATATTTATATAAATGTGTCATTTTTATGTATTCTAAGATTGTACGAGATTCTTGAAATTCTCCTTTGTCTTAAAATATGTTGTCAGTAATTGTTGTGATTATTATGTTAAATTGTTCTATGCCAGAGAAATAACCAAATTTCTTTTTCAACTGCGTCTTTAACTATGGGTATCCTGAGACTTTTATCATCCACAATGGTTGCTTTCTTAGATTCTTCTAAAAAAATAGCCTATAATCTGCTATAGTCTAGGGACTGCTTCTTTGAGAAAGTTCATGAAAAGAACTCTTGAATGCAGTTTTCTTATAATTTGAAAATTGTGCCATTGACCGAGAGAGAAAACTTCCAGAAATCTAATTAAATTGGGTTAATTGGGTTAGCAATATTTGTAAATGAATACCATTGAAGCATAGCAGGAGTTGACTACGTTGACTGAACTAATATGAAGACAGAAATAATTGTTATGGTATTTTTTGTTTGAAACATTACTGATTCTTTTTGCTTTGTTTCTTAGGGTATAGAGAACTTTTTCTTTTGAGCTATGTATAGCCTTTAACAAGTGAGTAGAGCATACTCTTGAGAACAGAATATGAGACATGCCTCTGTGTGTGTGTGTGTGTGTGTATGTGTGTATGTCTGCCTGATTTCCACTTAATTCAGAAACTGTGAGTACTCTTAATTCATGGCAATGTGATTGTTTACATAAGTTCAATAATAATCAGTTTTCTTTTATAATGGGATACAGTTAGAGTAGCTGGTTATTTTCTCAGAGGTTTGACTAAAATGGCATGTTTTCACATATTAACAGACTGCTTTGAGAATTTGAGATTGACTTTATAGAGCCCAGCAGAACTTTTGATAAAAACTGTTCTTGTGCCTTGTCTATGAAGTTTCTGTAGTTCCTCTTCAGGATGCCTGGCCTGCGGTAATAGAGTGTCACTTTCTTACAGGCCCAGGAACCTCAACTTGTTTATAAGATCATCCCTTATAAAAATTTTATCTTCTAGAAATGGGTAGTAACAAATGATTGGGTATATTTTTTAACACTAATACAGTTTGACATCTATTGCAAAAAAATCAATTATCTCCAGATTTAAATGAGAAGATCTTCTCTAGATAATGAAATCCTCAATTATTCTGGGGTATGAAGCAGAAAAATCCTAAAATTTTCAATAGCCAATATCTAAAC
Organism: Nomascus leucogenys; assembly: GCF_006542625.1. NCBI lineage: Eukaryota > Metazoa > Chordata > Mammalia > Primates > Hylobatidae > Nomascus > Nomascus leucogenys. The sequence goes on from NW_022096143.1 coordinate 17,320, forward strand.
ATGTACCATCAGTATGTTGTACAGAATTAAATCCACATCCTTCTTTTTTCTCTATATTTATGTAGAACACATTACCTTAGGTCATTATTAGTATAAGGAAGGAAATGAGAAACAAGGTATTCTACAGGTGCATTAAAGTGTTGATTTCTACATCTGTAAATGACCTTTAAATAGCCAAAGGTAGTAAGAGAAAAATACATTTTGCTCATGAAACGTATACCTTTTTATTTTTTTTTATTTTTTGCGATGGAGTCTCACTGTGACACCCAGGCTGGAGTGCAGTGACTCAATCTTGGCTCACTGCAACCTTTGCTTTCCAGATTCAAGCAATTCTCCTGCCTCAGCCTCCCGAGTAGGTGGGAATACAGGTCTGTGCCACCACACCCAGCTAATTTTTGTATTTTTAGTAAAGACGGGGTTTCACCATGTTGGCCAGGCTTGTCTTGAACCCCTGATCTCAAGTGATCCACCCACCTCAGCCTCCCAAAGTGCTGGGATTACAGGTGTGAACCACCACGCCTGGCCGAAACATATAGTTTCTTATATTTAATATTTACTATTTCTTACATTTAACGTTGACTATGGCCATCTGTATTTTAAAAGCCCTGATAATCCAAAAAGAAAAAACACTTCTTAAGTATGATTATAGAGTTGCTGGAAATTATCTGAACATAAACCTCTCCTCACTCCCTTATTTTCCCCAAGTAATGTTATCTGAAACTGATGAAACTTTTTATTTGAAATCTTGTTGTTTCCAGAACTACTGATATACTACACGGATACCCCAGACATACCACAAAGGCAGAGAAAAAAGTAAAGCTCCTCTGCAGATTCAATATATATGTTGGGGTTTTCATTTTAATTTGGTAACAACAGCAGGATTAGTCTACTTAAACACTGAAACTACAGACTGGAGGCAGTAGCTCACCCCTGTAATCCCAGAGCTTTGGAAGGCCAAGGCAGGAGGATTACTTGAGGCCAGGAGTTTGAGACTAGCCTCTGCAATATAGTGAGACACTGTCTTTACAATTTTTTTTTAATTAGCCAGGCATGGTGACACACCCGTAGTGCTAGCTAGCAAGGAGGCTGAGGCCAGAGGATTGCTTGAGCCCAGGAGGACAAGGCTGCAGTCAGGTATGGCAGTACAACTTTGCTCCAGCCTGGGTAAGACAGTGAGATGATCTCAAAAAGCAAAAAGCAAAAATAAAATAAAAAACAAACAAACTAGAATTTACTTACAACCATCTAATGCACTCCTTTCCTTACTACACAAGATTTCAAGTCATTATGGTTTTATTCTTAATTTCTTAATTCCTATCTTTGCAGCTAATCAATACTTCATAAAATGGACATGTGTCCAGCAGAATAATTAGGATTCTTCAGTAGGTCAAAGACTAGTCCAAGAAGTATTCTGGCCAAGACATAATGGAACTCATGGAAACGTTATTTTTTCCCCTTCTTTTTACTCTATGGAAACACGACTGAAAGTAGAAATACTTCTACCAAAAAATGTTTAAGGTAACCAAGGTTATTAATCCAATGTCATTCAATGCCACAATAGCCTGGTTGGCACATAAAAACCTTGCAGTGCCATATTTAATCACATTAACAAGTCCAATAAGTGTCGTAAGGAGAAATACATAGTAATACTATATCATACCAAATACAACCAAAATATTCCTGATCAGATTAAAGCTTTCTCTAAATAAAAAATCAATTTTGTGAAATGGTAAGGAGAGAGAAGTGTATAAAATCTGTATGAAGTCTCTCACCTTTTCTTCAGGGTTCTCTGCTAGATGGATAGGCTTCTTGAACCCTTTCAAAATGTCAACTTTCCTCTACAAAGCATCTTGTTACTGTTCTTTCTTCCTAGCTTGACCCTAATGACTACATTCCTCACACTTTGCCATTGTTTCCCAAGCTTCCACTTCAAAAAGGATACTGTCCTCTTCTATTACTGAAAATACACCTGACAAACTGCAATGACAATATTCAATTCACAGAACTGCAGGTTTGGCAAGCTCCAACCACAGTACATACACGTAAATTTAGAGGACCTTACCTTAGATTACATTACACTATGCTTTTGTTTGTATTTTTATTTTCCAATGAATGTTAGCATTTTTATTGTTGATTGATCTCTGCACTTATTAAAGTATTTATCTTTGAACTACTTATTTCAGCTTAGAAATGTAGATATCTGGCTAACATTATCTCCCAGCCAGCAAAAAAATTGGTGAGTATATTCCAAGGTAACAAATTTTCTTGACTCCATAAAAGAATTGAGGTCATAAGGCAAGCAACCAAACTGAAAACATGAAACAGAGAGTCGCATACCGGCAGATTAAACCAGATTCCAAGCCTTTATTTTCCTGGGGAAGATGCCACCAGACCTTATAGAAGCCAACAGATAAATGAAACTGGAAACTTTAATGCATTGTTGAAGGATGAATGTAGACTAGCATGAAAGTGGGATGTCTACAGGGGAACATTGATATTTGGATTCCTACTAATTTTCAGGCTTTTTCTCCGGGAAATCCATCAGGTTTTCCTGGAGAGGATCAGAGAGATTGTGCTGGCTTCAGGAAAACATCAACCACTACTGAAATCTGCTTACATCCTTTGCCTCTATCTCCCTTGTAGAATAGTGTTATCTGTAGGGAGAAGAACACTGAGGTCTACATGGTACAGCAAGTCCAAGAATCTCAGAGAATATCAAACAAGAAAAATAACAAATCCCAGTCTCTAAAAATAGCACGTGCAAAACCAAAAACAAAGAAAAAATCTTGAAGGCAGCTAGGGGATGGTGGTGGTGGTGTGCAGACAGAGGCAAAATAATAAGAATTACAGCAGACTTTTCATCAGAAACAACCTAAGCCATAAAATAATGAAGATAATGAAAAAAACCTGTTAACTCAGAATGTTAGACACAGCAAAAAATCCTTCAAAAGAGAAAAAAAGCCAGGAGTGATGGCTCACGCCTGTAATCCCAGAACTTTGGGAGGCTGAGGCGGGTGGATCACCTGAGGTCAGGAGTTGGAGACTAGCCTGGCCAATATGGCAAAACCCCATCTCTAACAAAAATAAAAAGAAAATAAACAAAATTAGCCAGGCGTGGTGGCAGGTGCTTGTAGTCCCAGCTACTCAGGAGGCCGAGGCAGGAGAATTGCTTGAACCGAGGAGGTGGAGGTTGTAGTGAGCCGAGACTATGCCATTGCATTCCAGCATGCAAAACTCTGTCTCAAACAAACAAACAAACAAAAAAAAATAGACTTTCTCAGGCAAACAATAACTGAGAACGAATTTATTGCCAAACCCAGTTACCGTATAAGAAATGTTAAAGGAAGCTCTTTGGTCAGTACAAAGATAGTATACGTCAGAGCCTTGGACCTGCACAAAGCAATAATGAGTCAAAAATGTGATAAATGAAAGCAAAGCCTTCTCTTTTATTTCTTACCGAATAAATGTGGCTATACAAATTACTAAGTAAATATTTCCCTTTCTGGAACATATTTAGAAAACTCTAACTTCTACAATATCAGCTCTATAAGATAAAATTTTTAGGATTCAGAACCTGAAGTCTATTTATACTAACAAAAAATATTCGACAAAGCCTGAGATTCTTGGTGAATAGACGTCCAGTGGTTAGAAAAAATAGCAAATCACATATGGGGATTATATAATTCCAAAATACTATTAAAGCTATTCTTTAAGACTGATATTTTTTTCTGAAAAATTACAGGATAAACTTCAATAAAATTACAAAATTTACAATCTTTTATGAGGAGTACAAAAAGGGAAAGGTTTAGAACCACAACTAAACTTTAGAACCTCACGTATGTCATTCAGAACTAAATATGGATTTGGATTTGTGCCGTTTTTCACCATAGAGGGGAAAAGGCACATTTTTTTTTCTTTTTCGGAGAAAATCTGAAGGTCAAAACAGTTTCAGAAGGAAAATGACTTGTCACTGTAATCTTTTTGATACTATAGGGCTATATTTTTGGTAAGTACAATGTGCATCTTCAAATAAAGTGGTCATGGTATTTCAGTCTATTCGAATGAAACTAAATACATGCTAAAATACTAAATTTCATATTTTTTAATATTGTGAATTATTACACTAGGATTTTTAAAAGCTCAAAGTCTTAATTTTAGCTTTTTTCCCCTATTTGTACATCTAATGAAATCTGTTTTATATAATGTAGCTTCTTTCCTGAGCAGACTTTTGTAGAAGATGCAATAATTTTATGGCTTGATTAGTACAAAAAGATTTAGAAATCTGCATAACGAACTGTAATTACCTCATTTTCCTCTATTGTTTGCAACAACTGTATGTATACTCATTGCTCTCTTCCATATGTATAATTAACAAATATAGCCAAAATTTTCCAAATCACAGAACTATAAATTAGTAGGAAGATTTTTTTTTCATACTTTAAGTTTTAGGGTACATGTGCACAACGTGCAGGTTAGTTACATAAAAATGATGAGTTCATGTCCTTTGTAGGGACATGGATGAAGCTGGAAACCATCATTCTCAGCAAATTATCACAAGGACAAAAAAAACAAACACCGCATGTTCTCACTCATAGTAGGAAGATTCAAGTGTGTGAATTTCTTAAAAAGAAAATGTTTTCTATCAGTAAAAGACCTCAACTCTTCTTAGGGCCTCCAACTTTGCATTAAAAACTGTTGCTAAAATAAACAGCTAAAGATCACATTCAAATCCACAAGGATTTTGCTAGTTAGATTAGCAATTCCAAATAAAAAGTTGTAAGAAATTAAGATGGCTCATACATTTATTTAAAATATACTTGACTACTAGGTGCTACAAATTACATAATACACAAATCTGAAGCCAGTATGAACTCTGCTTTAAAGTGTTGAAAGTAAGATAGAAATAATGCTCTACCAAATAGGTATATTATGAGAATTTAAAGAAGTTTTAGAGCTCTAATTTTATTATCACAAATAAAGCTTTCTTGCCTGGCAGCTTTGAGTTAAAACTTTAATGAATTTGATTTGGCTAGACTTTGAATTTTATCATTAAATCTAATGGCAGGCTAGGTTATGACCTCTGGTTCGTAATTTCCACTTTTTGCTTGGATGCCTGAAACATTCCATGATTTTGGATTGGAATTCAGTAATGTAACCAATTTAAATAAGTCATTCAATATAAAGTTTTCCCCAGTACAGAATGTCAGGCTAATCTGCATCTTAAAGTTTTCCTTAATTCAGAGAAACATTTTTCTGTTCAATATTTCAAAATATTTTTTCAGTTCTATTAATTGGATATTCAATTTCATTAAAATAATTTGAAACACATTCCAAAACTAGTAATAAGGTAGGACAAAACCTCATTTGAAAAAGAAAAATATATCCCTAAAGTATCAAAAAGGTTACAGTGACAAGCCATTTTCCTTCTGAAACTGTTTTGACCTTCAGATTTTCTCCGAAAAAGAAAAAAAAAAATGATAGCAAGTTCTTTGGTATATTTCCAAATATTTTCTATTTTTGTACTTATGAAACAACAGATACATATACATACCTATTTTTACATATATGGCAATATATGTTTTCACTTAATATTTATCTAATTATTCCATGTCAGTATGTAAAAGTATGCCTACATACCTTTTTAAAATTACTATGTAGTATTTTATAGTACTGTATACGTATTCTACATTTAATTTAACCAGTCCTTTATGTCGCAATAAATATATTTGTATAAATATATTTTTGCATAGGTTGGCTAAAGTCTTGTAGTGTAAATGTCTTTATCAAAGAATATAATTCTTATCTGATAAGTATTACCAAATTACCCTCCAAAGAAAGTGTACCAAAATATGGTCCACCAATAATATATGAGAATATGAGGGTTCCAATTTTCTCATGTGATTATATATTGACTTCTGAAATGTGTAATTATGTCTTTTATGTCTATTTTTCTCTGAATGGATTGCAATTCACCTCAACACCTGTTTTAATGTCAATAATTCAATTTTTAACTGTTTATAATTAATTCTGTAACTTACATTATTTACTACTTCCAATATTGGTTCCTTAACAACATTGCAATATTACAATGCGTATCAATTTTCATTGAATTCCTCAGTCATAACCTCTTATATTTAAACCATTATTTTATTAAACTTTTGTTTTTTATTACCTTTTCTATATTGTGAGGCAATGAATTTATCTTTCATAGATTTTACTTTGTTTCCAGGCTGTTATTTTGTAGCTTGTATGCTTTGTTTCATTTTTCTCTTATTGTGCTAGACTATGTGATTCATTGTCATTTGTTTGTGGTTTTGCTAATTCTTAATATGAAAAATTTTTCATATGTCTTCTATTTGCTTTAATAGCTTAGATCAGTGGTTCCCAAACTTATTGGCATCAGGAACCGTTTTCGTGGAAGACAATTTTTCCATAGACTGGGGTGGGAAGGGGAGTGGTCTACACTTACTGTGCACGTTATTTCTATTATTATTACATTGGAATATATAAAGAAATAATTTTACAACTCACCATAATGTAGAATCAGTGGGATCCCTGAGCTTATTTTCCCACAACTAGATGGTCCTATCTGGGGGTGATGGAAGATGGTAACAGATCATCAGGCATTAAATTCTCATACGGAGCTCAATCTAGATCCTTGCATGTGCAGTTCATGCTCCTATGAGAATCTGATCTCACAAGAGGTGGCAATGCAAGTGATGGGAGTGGCTGTAAAGGCAGAGGAAGCTTTGCTTGCTTGCCCACCATGGGTCCCGCTGTGTGGCCTGTTTCCTAAAGGGCCAGAGACCAGTACGGTCTGTGGCCCCGGGGCTGGGGACTCCTAACGTAGAGGACTTCTCTTTGCTACCATTCACAAGCATTATTTGGTACTTGTTTTCCTCTCTTAGTTACATCTTGAAAACCTACCTATAGGAGAGGATACTTTTGTCGTTAGCTAGTAATTCATTCTCTCTCCTCCCCTCGGAAAGAATTGGCCATTTGGTGTTTATTATCTCAGAAGAGAGATACGAATTTGAAAATCAGAGGAAAAAAAATCTTACCAGCTTTGATTTGTGCATATTCTCTGTCAAAGTTAGCAATACATTAAAGTAAGGAATCACAGCTAGAATTCAATTAGATCACACATAAGATTTACATAGCCTACTAATGTTGGAAATAGTTTGGCTATCTGGATTGCAGATATTCGCAAACGATATATACTTATCCCAATACCTCTGTGAAATGGGGCCTTTTTCTGCTGATCAAGTGATAGTAGAAACAGCAAGTGGTGTTCCTAAATAATGATTATATGGCAACCATTGTGATGCCATTATTTATTTCCGTGTTTTATTTATTTCAGTAATGGTGTAATTTTTGTTCGAGGTTGTGATCAATTTCTTTATTACAGATTCTTCAGATTTTTTTATTTATTTTTAAATCAAGTTTGATAAGTTTATTTTTCAGGAAATTTAAAATTAATTCAAAATATCAAAATTCAAATTACAATGTTATTCAAATTACCATGTTATGACAAATACACATATAAATAAAAATTATCGATTTTGGATTTTTAGGTTTATATGTCATAACATGGTTCATAATAGCCTTTCATAAATTTTTTTATTTCTGTGGGTCTCCAATATGATGTCCTCTTTTTCAGTCTTGGTATTGACTGTAGGTGTGGACACTGCATTCTCTCTGTCTCTCATTTTGCAATTTTTCGATTTTATTAGAACTTTGATTCTTTTGAATCAACCTCTAACTTTGCTGGTCTTGTTTCTTGTATTTTTGTCCTCTACATTAGTTCCTTATTTTCTTAATTCTTTCCTGTATTTTCACTGAGTTTAAATTGAAGTTTTGTTTGTTTGGTTTTTGTTTTTTTGAGACAGTCTCCCTCTGTAGCCCAGGCTGGAATGCACTGGCATTAAGAAGGATTGCCCAGGAAGCAAAAGGAAGCTACCTCGACCCTGTCAAGCCTGTGTTGGAGAAAACTGGGATGTGGACTGTCCCTGGAGGCATAGGTCACCAGGTCCACAGCCAGCCTCACAAATGGTCCAGCAGGACTGATGTGTCACAGGGCTCCTCTTCCTGGCTCCAACAGCTCAGACTATCATTACAATCCAGGAGCTCTGGGTGATTCTGGAGGTTGAAGGGAGGAAGGTGGGAAAGTCTGAAGTGAAAAATCAATTTTGGTTGGCAAATATGTCATCTGACTTCCAAATTATTGCATTTTAGATAAGTATTTCTTAAAAAGTTACAGATAGACTCTTTGGAAAATATTTACTGGATAAAGTTATTTTGACTAATTTTGTTTATATCCTTAGAGATTATAGAGACACAGTAGTTTAATAATAAATTGTAAACTAAGAAACTAATACAATTAAAATTAACACTTTTTTAATGTTACCATTGATGTTGCTTTCCGAATGAACACATTAAATTTGAATTTGATATGAATGAATGTGGTACTAATAGTTTTTAATTTAAAATATGTAACTTATGAGATCCTTATGGTAGCTAAATTCTTTACATCATTTTTCTCTACTACAATTAATGTGAAAAGTCCTTTTGCAGCATAAGCACTTATACTTTTAGTTTTCACTTTGAACAAATGTTGAATTTATATAATTTAATATTGCTCTGGCCTTTTCTTCCTAGGCTCACACAATAAACATGATACAATCTGTAATTATTAATAGAGGTAATAATACATGCATTGAAATTATGGAGTCAATTTTAAGTAAGTCATAAAATTATAATACACTATATATTTTGATTAATTAGAAAAACAGAATTTGAAAAATATATAATTGGGTGAACACATATCAAGTATTTGGTGATTTGTGAACCCATGGTTTTTGTAATATTGCCTGGAATCATTGAGCAGCCCTTACATGTTTAATCTTTCAAAGACCAAGTTATTCAATATTCATCTAAATTCAAGTATTTGGCAGACAGTGTTTTGGGTATTGGGATTATATTTGTGAACAAGAAACAAATGTGCTCTTCTCTCATAATGCTGGTAACACAGGACAGTACAGATATTAGATGATTAAACAATTACATACTTTTACTGTTAAATAGTTGAAAATGGAAAAACATAAAATAACACTAAGTGTGTGGGTTTTAGAGACAACAGCATTGATTCAAGGCCGCTCTTAACAACTTTTAATAACAATAGAATTTGCTATATTTAAAAACAATTTCATATTTGCAAATGTACAAAATGAAAGTTCCTACTTACTGCAACTATTTTGAAGATTGATTAAGCTAATTTATATTAGCTCCTTAACATATAATAAATGTTAAAAGTACTAGCTCTTTTTGAGGGGGACAAAATTCTGATGTTTTTTTTCAACATCAAATAAAAATTTATTTTTATAAGAATTTCGGGGAAATGCCACAAGAGAGAAAACCCTGCAAACAATTTCTTGAATTTTTTCCTGAAAATCTACTTTAAAAAATAAATTTTATTGTATAGATTTGAAGTTTACCACATGATGTTATGGGATACATATAGATATTAAAATGTTTACTATAGTGAAGCAGATCATCTCCCTCACATAGTTCCTTTTTGTGACAAGAGTAAATCCCTAATACAGCCCAATGTTATTAACTATAGTCCTCATGTCGTACATTAGATATAAAGACTTGTTCATCCTACGTTTGCCACTTTTATTCTTTGTCTTGCATCTTCCCATTTTCTTCTCCACCTCTAGCCCATAGTAAGCATGGTTTTATTTTCCATCTTTGTTTAATTAACTTTGTTTTGGATTCCACAAATATGTGAGAAAATGCAATGTTTTTCTTTCTGTGGTTTATTTCGCTTAGTTTAATGTCTTACAGGTTCATCCATGTTGTGGCAAATCGCAGGATTTTACTCTTTTTAATGACTGAATAATATTCCATCATATATAGATATCTATATCTAACAGTTTCTTTATTCATTTGTCTGTGTAGACATTGAGGTTGTTTCCATGTTTGGCTACTATGAATAATGCTGCAATGAACATATTTTTAGGAGGTGGTGATTGCACCTCCTTTGAGTATATACCCAGAAGAGGAATTGCTGAGCTGTGCGGTAATTCGATTTTTAATTTGTTAAGGAACTGCCATACTGTTTTACATTATGGATGTACCAATCTGCATTCCCACCAACAGTGTGCTAAGGTTCTCTTTTATCCAAAACCTCACCAATATTTATCTCTTGTCTATTAGATAAAAGTCATCATAATAAGTGTGAAATAATGTCTCATAATAGTTTTAATTTTCATTTTCCTGCTGATTAGTGATGTTGAGCACCTTTTCATATATTTGCTGGCCATTGTTATATTTTTCATTGAAGAAATGTCCATCCAGGGCCTTTGCTCATTTTTAAACCAGATTCTTTTTCTGCTATTAAGTGGTATGAGTTCTTTATAAGTTTTAGATATTAACCCTATATCAGATATGTAGTTTACAATTTTTTCCAGTCCATAGTTTACCCTTTTACTTGCTGATCATTTCCTTTGCTGTCCAAAATTTTTTCAGTCTAATGTGGAATAAATTATTTAATTTTGCTTTTGTAGCCTAGGCTTTTGCTGTGAAATTAAAAAAAAAAACATCGTTGCCAAGGCCAATGTGAGGGAGCTTTCCCCCTGTGTTCTCCCCCAGGAGGTTTATGGTTACACATCTTTTATATTTTATCTATTCCGAGGTGTGTTTTTTTGTATTGTATAAGATAAGGGTCCAGTTTAATTCTCTTGCATGTGGAAATCCAGTTTTCCTGGCACCATTTACTGAAGAGACGTTCCTTTCCCCATGTGTCTTCTTGATGACCTTGTGGAAGATTAGCTGATATATACTCTTGGATTTATTTCTGGGCTATTTTGTTTCATTGGTTTGTGTTTTTGTTTTTAGGCCAGTACGATAGTATTTTGATTAATGAAACATTGCATATAATTTTGAATCGGGAATTGTGATGCGTCCAACTTTCTTTTTCTTTCTCAGTATTGCTAGTGCTATCCAGGGTTTTTAGTGGTTCCATACAAATTTCTGCATTGTTTTTCCTGCTTCTGTGAGGAATACCATTGGAAGTTTGGTAGGAACTGCATTAAAACTGCGTATTACTTTCCTTAGTATGGATATTCTAACAATATTTATCCTACTGGTCTATGAACAAGGAATATCATTCCATTTTTGTGTCTTCTTCAATTCCTTTCATCACTGCCTTATAGTTTTCAGTGTACAAATATTTCACCTCTTTGGTTAAATTTATTCCTACGTTACTTCTTGATACTATCACAAATGGGACCATTCCCTTAACTGTTTTTTCAGATCATTGTTATTTTTGTATAAAAATGCTACAGATTTGTGTATGTTGATTTTGTATTCTGCAACTTTACTGAAGTCATTTATTCTAAAAAAGTTTTAATAGAATCTTTGAGGTTTTCTACATATAGGATCGTGCTATCTGTAATAGAGATAATTTTACTTCTTCCTTTCCAATTTGGATGCTTTTTATTTTATTTTATTTGTTTGTTTTATGATTGTTCTTGCTAGTACCTTCAGTACTACATTGAATATAAGTAGTGAGAGTGGGCATCCTTGCCTTGTACCAGACCTTAGTAGAAAAGTTTTTAGTTGTTTCCTATCGATCATAATGTTAGCTGTGTCATTTTTGTAAATGGCTCTTACTATGTTGGGAAACTTTCCTTCTAACTTAAACCATTAAAAGCATTTTTTATCAAGAAAATATGCTGAACCTTGTCAAATGTTTCTTCTGCATCAATTGAAATAATCATATGGTTTTCATCTTTCATTCTGTTAATGTTATATATCACTTTAATTGATTTGCATATGTGAAAGCAGACTTGCATGTCAGGGATCAATCCCACTTGGTCATGATGTATAATCTTCTTCATTTGTTGTTGAATTCAGTTTGCAAATACTTTATTGAAGATTTTTGCATTAATGTTTATCAGAGATACTGACCCACAGTTTTCTTTCCTTGTGTTTTATTAAAATCCTTTTTTTGTTGTTTTTGATACGGAGTCTCGCTCTGCCACCCAGGCTGGAATGCAGTAGCATGATCTCGGCTCACTGCAACCTCCACCTCCCAGGTTCAACCTGCCTCAGCCTCCCGAGTAACTGGGACTACAGGCGCCCACCACCATGCCCTGCTAATTTTTTGTATTTTTAGTAGAGATGGGGTTTCACTGCGTTAGCCAGGATGGTCTTGATCTCCTGACCTCGTGATCCACCTGACTTGGCCTCCCAAGGTGCTGGGATTACAGGCGTGAACCACTACACCCGGCCCTAATTTGAATATTAAAAAAAAAATCTGTTGAAATGTTTCCTTGTTTTCAAATACGTGCATTTCAGGGTACACATTACCATTGAAGCATGGCTCTAGTTGCCTTCTATATTTGATTGTATATTCACATTGATAAACTATTTTCTAACATCCATTGTGATCTTGCTTTTATCCAATGGATTATTTTAAATAGTTTTCAAACATTACATTTTCTAGATTTATTTTTGTAACCGATCTCTTAACTTAGGAAATGTAGTCAGAAAATATATTCAATAAGATTTTAATCCCTTGAAATTTTAGGGGATCAATTTGGGGTAAAAAAATAGGGTCATTTCAAAGAATTTCACTGGCACCTTAAAAGACCATGTATTCTGTAGTTATTGGATGCTTTACTCTATATACTTCAAATAGGTTAATTTTGCAAATCTTATTGTTCAATTTTACATATCTCTACATATTTTTGTTTGTTTTCTAAGTTAGAAAGATTTGTGCTTTTAAAAAATTTCCCATCAGGACTATGGATTATGTTTCTTTTTAATTCTTTCAGTTTTTGCTTCATGTATCTTGAGTCTATGCTTTTCCATGCATACTTACAATGGTCATATCTTCCTGTTCTTTTTTAACTTTTTATTATTGGGTGTCTTTACTTCCAGTAATGCTTTTTACTTCGTAGCATACTTGTCTGATATTAATAAAAGAACAGCTTTAAGATACGCATTGTACAGCCATCTTCAAATTTTACTTGCATTTTTTTTGTATTACTAGATTTTGAATGACTATTGTAAGTAACACAAATTTGGGTTTATTTATAGTAACTCTGATATGTTCGTGTTTTATTGAACTCTATAGATCCTTTTCACTTGTCAACATTATATACGTGATTAAATCTAACAAATTAATAGTTTTCTACTTATTTCAACCCCTACTCCTCACTAATCTTCTCCCTTATCCTGTTTTGAAGTTAGGATTTTTTTAAGTATTGAATATTTCCTTCTGTTGGATGTTACAGACCTTTTACAGCTTCTTCTAAATGTGACTATCCTAGAGATGACAACATGAATTTTTACATTATCAAGTCTAATATGTTATCTATGAAGAAAATGATTTCCACTTGAACCCTTAATGTCTCAAAACACAATTACTTTCCTTTCTCACAGAAAACGCAATGGCCTTCAAATACTACCTCCATTTTTGCTTATCACGATTAACTCGTTACTTTGGTTATCTACTTATATTCAACATATTTTATTAATGTTTCATGCAATGCACTACCTCTCATTTTTTAATAGAATAATATTTAGATTTTGCCCATTTATGTATTCTTATTATTGTTCATCCTTTCTGCGTCTCTATGCTTCCATGTAAGATTATTTTCACGATCTGAAGAACAAACACCCTTCTAATTACCTTTATGGAATCTTCGTAGTTTCCAACTTTTTTACTCGTTGAAAAAAAAAAACAAAACTGTCTTTGTTTTACCAATATTCTTGACCTCATTCACATATTTAGAACTTTGTGTTGGCTGTCACCTGGGCCTCACTTTCCACTTGGTCTGTCATCATTCAATATTCTTCCTGCACTCTTGGTGGAAGACTATTGCATGGTGGCATGACTATTGCAAGAACATGAGAATGGAAGTTAAAATTCGTCTTGAGGTTTAGACCCTAGAATATAACCAAGACCATTTCTGTCAAGCTCATTTCAGGTTCAGATGGTGAGGAATTCAATCTCTTGATTGAAGGACTGAAAAAAGAATACTATTGCATTTCTTCAGTCTATCATAGGTGTTGAAGTCAAAAGATCACCCAAATTTGTTTAAATATAAGCTGGCCATGCAGTATAACTTTTTGTTATTCATTATTATCTTCAGTATTACGCACCCTATTACTGGATTACTTTTGTGATTGTTGTTATACAACATCAAATTGATTTTCCCTGTTCAGTCAATTTTTAACTTATTGGAGACCAATACAGAGTTCCCCAAAATACTTACATACACAGGGAGGCTCCAGATCCCTCCACTGCACCCTGGGTCCCTTCTCGTCCTGCCGTGAGCCTCCTGAAATATTCCAAGTCCCGCCTGCCTCCTCCAGTGACAGGAAAGGCTAGCCGGGGACAACGCCATTGGCTGCCTCAGCCTTGAGAAAGATGCACAAGTTCCCTCGGAGGCCCAGCAAACTCATGCTGGCCCGTAAGGCTCACGAGAGAGCCCTCCATCGGTACCTAAAATTACTCTAAGTCCACTCAGCGAACCAGAGTCCTGGAACCGCTCTTGCCTTCCTGGAAAGATTGGAGAAAGCATTACCGCCTGCCCAAGTGTCTTCAGAATTTTCTACCTCAGCTCAAAGCCTACAACTATTATTGTGAAAACTGAAGTGCAGGTCAGCCTGACTGAGCCTTTGGAAGGCGTGAACAAGTTCCCTTGAGGACCCAGAAGCTTAGGGGCTTGCCTGAAGACCCACGAAGGCTGTCCTTGGCCCACCAGGGCCACCACAACATTGTCTAAGCCTACTGGGGGACCAAGAACAACGCTTGCCATTCGAGAAAGGCTGGAGGAAGCATTAACACAAACTTAGGAGTCCTCAGAATTTTCTACCTCAGCTCAGAGCCGGAACCGCCGTTACTGAAAACAGGCGCACCACGGACACCCTAGGCCCTGCACAGAGATGGATACCAGAACGTAACTTTTGAGGAGGATAAGATTTGCATCATAGAGTAGGATTCATATCCCAGCTGAGAACTTTGTAGCTGTATGATATTAGCAACTTTACTTTGCGTCTTTATTTTAAAATGCAAAGAAGGTAATATTAGTGACTACCTCAAAGTTTGCCCTAAGGATTAAATGTAATGTTGATCCAAGGCAGAGTGGTGTCTGATATTAAAGACTTCATTAAAAATAGGTTTATTATGTGTTTCATGTGAAGTAAAGGACTCATTTCAAGTGCAAATACAAATAAACTAGGCTTTTATTTCACATTAATTTTCCTTGTTATACTTTGACTAAACTTTGGAATGCTTTTTCTCCTTTCTCTCATGTGCACAGTATTTTTGCCTACTAATTGCCATTCCAACCATTAAAATGAGATTATTCACAGCCATCAGTATTATTGCTGTGTTTTTTCCACACAATGTGTATGTGGACTTACCAAATTTGTCAATGATTTCCTCAAAATTATCTTTACCTATTCACATTAATAACCAGTAACACATTAAATAAGCAGTAACTCATGTTTTTCTATTTATCTCTATTCATAATTGATCAGATAAAACATTTTTATTCATTTTAATTTCAAAATCTCCATTTCAAAAAAGCAACAGATGTATGGTTAGGAAATGTCTTAAACATAAGGATAATTTTCACTGACATTCATAAAAATTCAATTTTACCAATAGTAACTGCATATATAATGACTGGTAGGACATTTAATTTTTTCACTATTCATAACTGAATAGGTAAAGTTCAATACTTTTCCACCTAACTCCACAAAATATTCATGACTAAAGAGAAGAGGCTTAATACTATGTCAGATGCTTTCAAGGAGTTTATTTCTGTTTTAAATATTAGGCTTCCATGTGTATTTTACATTAAAGTGTTTGATAACTAAAGAAATAAAAATAATTAGTTTAGAACATCCCACTCTCATCAGAAAGAATGGTTACGATATAATTTTATATCAGATGAAAGATTATTCATGTTAAAATAGCCCAGAGGCAATTATTTGTGTTCTCTGTGCAGCCAGTTGAACTCTCTCTCTAGCTAACATTACTGCTAATATAGTTTTCAAAATGGCTGTCTCTTGTGATGCCTAAATTTTTTACTTAGCTGATTTCTGTGCTGCCTGTAATATGGATATACACTCAAACAAATGAAAGGTTTGAAAAAATAACTTTATTAAGACATAATTTATACATCATATAATTCACCTATTTAGTACAATTCAAGGATGTTTTAAAATAAACTTTACAAATTGTGAAGCTACTGTAAATCAGTTTTAGAATACTTTCATTACCCATTATGTCCTTCATGTCCATTTACTGTGAATCCTAGTTCTACCTCTACCCCTCACCTCAGATAATCACTAATTCATTTTCTGTCTTTATAGATTTGCCTTTTCTGGATATTTCAAATACATAAAATCATATAACAGTACTCTCATGTCTGGCTTCTTTCACGTAGCATGTTTTTGAGTTTCATTCTTGTTCTAGCATGTGTCAGTAGTCCATTCCTTTTTCTTGCTGGATAATATTCTATTGTATGGATATATCATATTTTGTCTACTATTAACTAGTTATGCACATCTGGAGTGTTTCTAATTTTTGGCTATTATGAATACTGCTCATAAGAATATTCATATACAAGTCTGTATGGATATAGGTTTTCATTTATCTTATGTAGACACACAAGAGTGGGATTGCTGGGAGTTATGGTATGGCTCTGTGTCCCCACCCAAATCTCATCTTGTAGCTCCCATAATCCCCATGTGTTGTGGGAGAGACCCTGTGGGAGATGATTGAATCATGGGGGCGGTTTTTTCCCGAGCTTAGCCCGTGCTGTTCTCCTGATAGTGAATGAGTCTCACAAGACCTGATGGTTTTAAAAATGGGAGTTTCTCCTTCACAAGCTCTCTCTTTGCCTGCTGCCATCCACTTAAAATGTGACTTGATCTTTTTCCCGTCCGCCATGTTTGTGAGGCTTCCCTAATCACGTGGAACTGTAAGTCCAATAAACCTCTTTCTTTTATGAATTGCCCAGTCTTGGGTATGTCTTTATTAACAGCGTGAAAAACGGTCTAATACCACTGGGTCCTATTGTGAATTTATGTTTAACTATTGAAGAAACTGCCAAACTATTTTCCGAAGAGGCTGTACCATTTTATATCTCCAATAGCAATGTATAAGGATTCCCATTTCTTCACTTCCTCACTGACCTTAGTTATTGAGTTCCTTTTATTGTTATTGATATTCTAGTGTGTGTAAAAAAAGTGTCTAATTATTTTGATTTGTATTTCCTTAATGATTAGTAATGTCGGATATTGTTCATATTCTTACTAGCCATTTAAATATCTTCCTTGGTGAAATGTTGCAATAAAGAGTGTAAACCAGAAATAAAATTCTAAGCAACCCACCCCCCCTCCATCCCGAGCCATCTGAATGGACTTCCTCCTTATCCAGGGCACTCTTAAAATTTAACATGAAAGACTGATTCAGGCCATGAGGGAAAGTTGGGGTTGGACATGCCCCATTATACCTTTTGGGCATTAACATCAACACAAACTTTAAGTCTGATAAGTAACATTTTACAACCTATTCTCTCTAAAGCCTACTACTTGAAGGCTTACTCTGCAAATAAGAACTTTGGTCTTCACAGTCCTTTATCATAACCCAGAAATTCCTTTCTATTGATCCTAGTCTTCAAATAAATCCAACCAATTGTCAACCAGAACATTTAAAAATCTATCTGTAAGCTGGAAGACCCTGCTTTGAGTTGTCCCAACTTTCTGGACCAAACCAATGTATTTCCTTAACATATTTGATTAAAGTCTCATGCCTGCCTAAAATATATAAAACCAAGCTGCACCCTGACCACCTTGGGCACATGTTCTCGGTATCTCCTGAGGGCTGCATTATGGGCCACGGTCACTCATATTTGGTTCAGGATAAATCTTTTCAAATATTTTACAGAATTTGATTATTTTCATCTATAAGAGTCTGGATCCTTGTGTGATGTTTGCCTGCTAATAGCTTTCAAGCCCTAGCCCTACCCCTTCCCTTTCTGCCTCACATCTGAGAAAGCTGATAAGAAAGCCTTTCTTTGGTACCAATGGGAAGTTCAAACCATACAATTCTTTGCCTATGTATGGGGACCCTTGCCATGCTCTCCACCCCTACCACTATAAAAGCCAAGCCATTCTCCTTTCCTGTTATCTCAAGCCACTTTCAAATCAGCTTGGGGGGTCACATTGTTCTCCCTGAGAAAGTCTCATTATGTGAGTAACATATTTTTGACAACCTTTTGATGCATGTGCCGTTTATCAGTCTCAACATCCAAACAATATCTGGGGCTTATCCACTCTAGAGTAACTCCAACAATGGCACAGCCAGCAGGATGATGAAGACTACCACCATCAGGGATTTGTTTCTTACTTTAGTTAAAACCTTATTTGAGATTGGGTCCTTAAGCCCCATGAAACACCACTGTCATTTAGAAAGCCCCTAAGTCTGATGATACTGATTTGAGAATTTCTGGAGGAAGAAATTTATGAGACAGAGAAGACCACCTCTCTGAAGTATAGCAAGTAACTACTAAAAGTTAAAAATAAAAACAAAACCTACATATAACGAGGGAAACAAACAAAAACAGAAAACAAAAGCAGAGGTCCACAATTAGAAAAAAATTCCAAAATTTACTTTAAAATCTATACAACAAAAGTAAATTGATTGGATTTTTGCCTCTGTGGCACAGGTTCTGAATTAACTTTAACACATTTTGAAATACACTAACTGGCAAATTTTCATTACCTTAATCAAAGGGATCAAATTATATTTTACAGGGGGTTGCAAATAAACTTAATCAAGGTGTCCTGTATATATAACTTATACTGGGTATAAAATAGAAAGCAAACAACTAAGCTTCAAGTTAACCATCAGATCCATCACCTAAATTCTCCATAGTCATAGCACCCTTTGTCCTAAAATATCTTATAGTGAACATGGACATTCTTAATTAGTAATAAATTAATTCTTTGGCACATATTATTGGCTTGCAGAATGGGACCCCATGGCATACTTGTTTGGTTAAAATAGTTATTCACAATGTGAATTAAAATAGTGCCTTAAAGGACTGAAACCTATTATAAAAGATCTAAGTCACCAGAGAACAATAAATCACCTATAACTCTCTAGAGAACTGGTAATTATCCCATACTGCTCAATTTAGCATATTAACTTTTTTTGTTTTTATTTGTTTGTTTTAGAGATGAAATCTTGCTATGTTGCCTAGGCTGGACTCAAACTCCTGGACTCAAGGGATTCCCATGTCTCAGCCTCCTGAGTAGCTGGGACTTCTGGCTAACCTGTTCCTAATTTGGAAAGAATGAGAGGTGCCTTGTGGTCGATTTTACCACGTTGATGCTGTGGTCTCATTTGTTAAGGCCCCCATGTACAATATAACTAAAATTACTAATTCCATCAAATCAACAACTGGTAAATAATTTGCAATCATAGATTGGTTAATATGTTCTGTTCAGTGCCTATTTCAACAGCCCTTTATCTGTTTGTCCACTGGGTACCTCAACAGCCTTACTTTGCTAATGATTTTGGCAGACTAGATCTTAACCACATCCAAATTTCTCCAGTAATAAAAGTATGACATTACATTGTTGGTATTCTTCTCTGGGAAGATTCACTGGCCTCCCTCATTCAAGACATATAAACATTTAAAAAAGAACCCATGAAAAGGAAATGGACAATTTCCCCACATGTAGTCACAGACCCTGCCACCTCATTTAAATAGATGAAAGTTATTTGATAAGCTGAAGAGTCACTTCATCTCTGGCAATGTCCAGAAACTTCTATTGGCCTTCTCATTACCTATATGTTAAAATAAGTTCAATAATTTTAGGTCTTTTTGAATTCTTCAGGCAACATATTTTGCATTTATTTAAGCTCAATTATACTGTTACTCACAAATAGGCCCACCTTGAATGGTTCCCCCTGCAAGAAAAGGCTCTGAAATCTGTCCAAATTGCAATAGAAGAGGCATTCTCATTGGTAGCTTGCAGAGAATCCATTATGCTGAGGCTTCCTAGAGTCTCTGTACCACTCATGAAGACTCTAAGTTGTCCAATCTCATAAGCTTAAGACAAATGGTACTTTCAGGATCAAGCCACACTTAGGTCTTCTGGCATAACTCCCTCTTGTCCTCATTCTCTTGTCAGATGCAACAGTGATAGGGATGGTTATCCACCTCCAGACCACTTGCCTGCCTGGCAAGGCATTTGGGATCAACCAAGTGAACAGGAAAGAGAGTTTGTATACTTTACAGATGGTGCCACCCCCATCACACATGATGGAGCTTGCCTTTTATTGTATGTGGCACCATTCAAGGTGGACCTATTTGTGAGCAACAGTATAACTGAACTTAAATAAATGCATAATATCTTGCCTACAGAATCCAAAAAAGACCTAATGGTTATTTTTCAGCCCTTAATCAGGACATCTTTTATCAAAGATAGAATCTACAGGTTAGTACAATTCACTGAGTTTTAAGCAGTCATCTTAGTACTAGGTGTCCTGGCCAATAGTTGTCCCCATCTACACAATTTTACAGATTCTTGGGTTATGGTCTGTTGCTCTATTCTGATTAATGACTGCAACAATTCCTTACCCAAAGTTGCACATTTAGGGTAAAGAATTGCAGAGAAATCTGTTGCTTCATAAATACAGAAATATAAATCAAGGACACAAAAGCCACAATACTAGATCTCATTAATATGTTTCTTCTCCTTAAAGTTCCAGACTATTATTGATATTATTGATAGTTACCAAGATACTAATTTCTTTTCTCAAAATATACAATTTACACAATTCTAGTTCTTGAGCATGCAATCAATAGAACTTTCACCTCCTTTCTGACCTTAGGCTATATGCCTTCTTAAAGGTCATATTGGCTTAATTAAATAAGGTCAAATTCAATTAAGTGAAACATGCCATACTTTGTTCATTAGGCAAATATCAAGGTAAATTAAATAAAGAATCTGACTCATTTTTATTTTGCTGCTTTTCACTGCTCATAGTTTTCAAGCAAGCCCCATCACCCTGATCCTCTTCTGCCCCACATCTGGACAAACAGATAAAAGAGCCCAACTGACCCCATCTTGGGGAAGTCTAAACCACACAAGCCTTGTCTTTAAGTAGGACCCTCCAGCCCTGTACCCTTATCTTCATGAAAGTCAAGCAAGTTTCTTTTCTCTATTCTGTCAAGCCATTTTCACACAGCTTGGGATCCTACACTGTTCTTACCAGAAAATCTCATGGTGTGAGTATTAAACTTACTCATCTATCCGACTTCTGTGGGGCAATCCCAACAAATACCTATTTGAAGATATTGCCTGTCTTAGTCCATTGTGTGCTGTTTTCACAGAAAAGTTAGCCTTCTGTAACTTCAGGGGATTAACTTCAGGGGATTTACTCCAGGATCCCCTCAGATACCAAAATTCTAGGATACTCAAGTCCCAAAGTTGGCCTTTTAAGAACCTGTGGATACAAAATATCTGCCCTCCTTATTTGCAGGCTCCACATCCCACGAATACTGTATTGTCCATGGAGGTATTATACCATGGAGGTTACATGAACCTGTTGATGTGGAACCAGTGAATACAGAAGGCATACTGCTCCACAGAATGGGTAACTAATACAGAACAGAAATTGATTTCCTCATAGTTTTAGAGCTGGGAAGTCCAAGATTGAGGGGATAATAATATATGGTACAAGTCTTTTTTACTGTGTCATTCCATGGCAAAAGGCTAAAGAGAAGAGACCAGGAGGGAATGAATTTGTCCTTTTATAAGGGAACTAATCCCACCCATGAGGGTGGAGCCCTAAAGGCCTAATCTCTTCTTAAAGGTCCCACCCCTTAATAACTGTTACAATGGCAAGTAAATTTCAATATGAGTTTTGGAGGGGAAATTTAACCCTTAACATTGCCTATTTTTTAAAATTGGAGGCTGGGCATGATGGCTCATGCCTGTAATCCCAGCACTTTGGGAGGTCTAGGTGGGTGGATCACGAGATCAGGAGTCCAAGATCAGCCTGGCCAAGATGGTGAAACCCCATCTCTACTAAAAATACAAAGATTAGCTGGGTGTGGTGGTGTGTGCCTGTAATCCAAGCTACTCGGGAGGCTGAGACAGAGAATTGCTTGAACCTGGGAGGTGGAGGTTGCAGTGAGCTGAGATCATGCCACTGAATTCCAACCTGGGCAACAGAATGAGACTCCATCACAAAAAAAAAAAAATTGAATTGTTTGCCTTATTATTGAGGTATAAGAGATCTTTTGTAATGTTGGACACATATTTTTCAAAACTTTGTTACCAGTCTGTTGCATGATTTTTTTTTAATTTGTTTAAATGTCATCTTGAAGGGCAAAAATTCAGAATTTTGATGAGATCCAATCTATCTTGTGTATGTGTGTGTGTGTGTGTCATGCTTTTGGTGTTGTATCTGTGAAATATTTGCCTCAGTCAAAATCTTGAAATTTTTCTCTCATGTTATCTTCTAAAAGTTTTACTACTTTCATGCATATATAAAAATTGACAACATATTTTAATTTCTGTGCATAGTGTGCAGCAATGGTCCAAGTTCATCTCTTTATATGTAGATCTACTTTTATTTACCCAGAAGTGGTTTTTAAAAAGGTTATTCTTTCTTCAATGTATTTCCTTTTCACTTTGGTTGATCATCATTTGGCTGTAAATATAAGGGTTTACTTCAAGACTGAAAATTCCATTTCATTGACTATAAAACTATCCTGTGTAAGTAGCATACCATCTTGATAACTGTAGCTTTATAGTAAATTTTGAAATGAGAAAGTGAAAGTCATCCAACTTTGTTCTTCACTTTCAAAATTGTTTTGACTTTTATAAAATCAACAAATTTTATAATGATCTTGCCATATAGGGAGCATACTGAATCTATAAATCAATTTTGGGGAAACTATCATCTTAAAAATATTGTCTTTCAATGCATGAAATGTGACATCATTCTATTTAATTAGATCTTTAATTTCAGCAACGTTTTGTAATTTTTCAGTGCACAAGTCTTATACTTCTTTTGCTAATTTTTTTCTAAGTATTTTATTCCTTTTGAAACTCCTATGTAAAGACTTCATTCTTGATTCTTTTCAAATTATTCCTTGTATGTAGAAATGCGATTGATCTTGACTTCTATAGTTCTGATATATTTGTTTGATGTATTTGTTTTTGTTACAATTTTTTGAGAATTTCATAGATTTTCCACATACAAAATTGTGTCCTCTGCAAATAAAGAGTTATACATTTTCCTTTCCAATTTGAATGCTCCTCTCTTGGTTTTTCTTGACTGAATGCAGACTAAAATCTCCTGCACAATATTTAAAGAAGTAACGAGAGTCATCAATCTTACCTCGTTCACTTTCTTAGGGGGAAGCCCTTCATCATTTCACAATTAAGAATGGTGTTCTCATAGGTTTTTGCATAGATGCTTTTATCAAGTTGAGGAATATCCTTTTCATTCCAAGTACTTTCAGAATTTTACTGTAAAATAGTCTTTGATTTTGTCAATTCTTAGTCTGTGTTTATTGAGATGAGCATGTGTTTTTCCCTTTATTCCATTAATATGGTATATTACATTGATTTTAAATCAACATTGCATTCTTGGGATAAATTCAACTTGATCACGGTGAATAAGTCTTTTCTAACTTCACTCTGGTGAAGTCATCTAGGACTGGAGTTTCTTTGAGGGAAGATTTCACAAGATGAATTAGATTTTGTTACTTGTTATAGGTATATTTAGAATTTCTATTTCTTCTCAAATGTATTGTAGAAATATGTAGTTTTCTAGAGATGTTTCCATTTCATCTTAGTTGTCAAATGTGTTGGCATAAAGTGGTTCACAGTATTTCCTTATAATTCATTTAATTACTGAAGGGTTAGTGGTAATAGCTTTTATTTCTAATTTTTGTGATTTGTGTTTTATTTGTCGGTCAATATAGGCAAAAGTTGTCAGTTTTGTTGATGTAGAAGATACGTTTTTCCTACTCTTACAATACACAGTACTTCATCTCTGATCACAAAAATGTGTGTGTGTTTCCCTATACATCCTAATTCACTCACCAGCATATTAGTGGCAAGGGAGACTCTCATTTCTGGAAGCATGACTTATGATATGCTTATTTCCCAAGATAAAGAAATTAAATTAATATTTGTGTTGTTTTTAATTTCAGTCTATTATGTTTACAACTGCTGTGAACATCCACATGCAAATATTTTTGTAGATTTAAATTTTCTTTATCTTAGTTAAATACATAGAAGTTTCATTAATGAGTCATACATTGAGTAAACTATTAACATGATAAGAAATTGCCACTGTCTTTCATAGAAACCATACAATTTTGAATTCCCATCAAGCAACTTGTGAGTTTTAGCTCCTCCACATCCTTACATTACAATGCACCTAGTACTGCCACACTCTTTTAACATTACCATTTTAATGAGGCAATATCAGTAGAATAATTTCAAGTTGCACTTATAAAGGAGTATTAGAATTGAGTGCTGTTTTTCTGTGCATATTTGTCATTTATATTAGTATCCTGGCTCCAGGTTAAAATACTATACACAATTTTATAAGCTTAACCATAGGTAATTGCAAAGCTTTGCCTATCAAGCCTTATGGGGAGAAAGCTGCCCTCCCAAATCACACTTGGCATTGGTGCACAGTCAGTATATTGTAGTTTTCTAGAAAAATTTGCAGTGAAGAACTCGGGCCACTCTAGCTGGCCTTGCACATATGCATATCTACATCTCTAGCTGAGATGCCTCCTTTTGTCTGCATGAGACCTCCTAATTAGGTTGGCTAGGGCATTGTTTTCCACTCTGACTCAGCAGTTTTCCACTCCACACCCTTCCAGTTTCCTTCTGCCTAGCCCCCTCAGGTCCATAAAAAGGCAGGACACTGGCCAGGCAGGGTGGCTCATGCCTGTAATCCCAGCACTTTGGGAGACCAAGGTGGGTGGATCACCTGAGGTCAGGAGTTCGAAAACAGCATGGCCAACTTGGTGAAACCCCATCTTGACTAAAAATACAGCAATTAGCGGGGCGTGGTGGTGCACACCTGTAATCCCAGCTACTCGGGAGGCCGAGGCAGGAGAATCGCTTGAACCTGGGAGGCGGAGATTGTCGTAAGCCGAGATCGTGCCACTGCACACTCCAGCCTGGTGACAAAGTGAGACTCCATCTCAAAAAAAAAAAAAGGCAGGACACTTTTGTTAGGACTTCCTTGGCAAAGGGATGATTCTCTCCCATCTGTCCTGTGTGTCCTTTGACCCTTGCCTGATACCATTCTTTGGGAAAAAATAGAACACACAGACCTGTAACTTTTTCTTTACTTCTGGTATTCACAGTCACAATAAATACAGACTTGATTATTACTTTCAGTTTGCCTTGTTATCCTAATTGACAACTGCAAATACTAGGTAAGTCAACAAATATGCAGTCGGGCCTCCCTATGCATGGGTTTCACATTCCTGAATTCAAACAGCCATGGATAGAAAATACTCTGGGGGCCGGGTGTGGTGGCTGACCCCTGTAATCCCAGCACTTCAGGAGGCCAAGGTGGGTGGATCACGAGGTCAGGAGAATGAGGCCATCCTGGCTAACACGGTGAAACCCTATCTGTACTAAAAATACAAAAAAATTAGCCGGGCGTGGTGGGGGGTGCCTGTAGTCTCAGCTACTCAGGAGGCTGAGGCAGGAGAATGGCGTGAAACCCAGGAGGCGGAGCTTGCAGTGAACCGAGATGGCGCCACTGCACTCCAGCCTTGGGGACAGAGTGAGACTCCGTCTCAAAAAAAAAAGGAAAATACTCTGGGAAAAAATATTGCATCTACACCGAACATGTACACACTTTTTTCCTTGTCATTATTCCCCAAACAATACGGTATAATAACTATTTGCATAGCATTTACATTGTACTAGATATTATAAGTAATCTAGAGATGATTTATAGTATACTGGAGATGTTCACAGTGTGAAAGTTGCAGCTCGTAGGATGTCACACTAGTCAGACCCAGGCAAAGTGGGGATGGGAGAGCATGAAGGAGAGGAGCTCATGCTTGCAAGTCTGAAGATAAAAACTGTTTCAAGAACATTTAAAAATAACCCCACAAGAAATAATCTCACATCCTTCACGCATAAATATTTTTTCCATGGCTTATGCATTTTACATGCATGCACATATTTCTATGACAAGGTTCATTACTAAACATTCTTTAAGACTGCAGCAATTCAAATAAGATGCTTTCAAAAGAACACTTACTCAGTGATGATATATTCACCAATGAAATGATGCCAACTCTGGCTTTGAGCCTCCAGAACCAATGGACTCTGTTTCCAAGCAGCTTACATGGACCTCTCCTTTTTCCAAAAAAAGATCCCCTTTATCCTCGCCTCCTTTGGATGCATATGTGGCTTGCTAAAGTTGTACATCCTAGATTATAATTGTTTCTGCTTGCTCCCAAATAAAATAATTGTATTAGAATATATTGCTCTAATTGTTTCTAATAATTTAGATTGACAGTATGGTATACACAAATACGACATTATTTTATATAAGTGACTTGAACATCCCAGATTTTGGTATCCAGGGCAGATCTTAGAACTAATACCCCACAGATACTGAGGGATATGACTATAGTGTTTTGTGAAGTGTCTTCTCAAATTTTTGTTTCTTTTTTGAGATTGTCTTTTTATTAATAGGTTGAAAATGTTCTTTGTATGTTCTAGATATAGCTCCTCAATCAAATAGACAGATGATAGATATATATCATATATATTTTAAACATCTCAAATATTTTATCCACTGTGGATTTTGAAAGGCAAAAGTTTTTCCCTAAAGTCAAAAGTATCAAAGCCTACTTGTTTATAATTCATGTCTAATTCAAGGTTACAAAGTTGTTCTTTTCTAGGTTTCCTCTAGAAATTTTATAGCTTTAGTTCTTATGTTTTGGCCCAAAAGCCATTCTGAGTTAGTTTTTTTTTCCTAATGGTATGAGGTAAGGATGTAAATTCATTTTGTTCTGTATGGATATTTGTCCCAGCACCATTTGTTTAAAAATCTATCCTTTCCCAGTTGATTTGCCTTGTCACGTTGTTGACATTCATTAGAGCATATATTTGTGAGTCTTTTTCTGGATTCTAAATTTTATTTATCTTTGTTCATTGATATATGTATATTATGTATATTTTCATGCCAATACCATTCTGTCTTTATTCCTGTAACTTTATACTAAATCTTGAAATCAGATAAGTTGGAGTATGTCCTCCAACTGTCTTTATTTTTCAATATTATTTTGGCTTTTGTAGATACTTTCATTTCAATATAAATTTAGAATTAGCTTGTCAATTGCTACAAAAAATTATTCTTGATAGTTTATGATTTTGAGTCTATAGATCAATTTGTTCCAAATCGATGTAGTAATAATATTGAGTATTCTATCTATAAATATAGGATATCTTTCCTTTTTTAGTTCATTTTATTTTCTCTTAGCATGTTTTAGTTTGTAGTGTACTGGTTTATGTACACATTCATAATATTTATTCCTATGTATTTCGTGTTTTAATATTTTATTGTAATTAGTAATTTTTATTTTCAAAAATCCACCTTAAAACTCTGCCGCTTACAAAATATTTGGAAGGGCTAGATGTACAAGCTTCAGACTGAGGCTCCAGGGTTAACACAGAATAATCAACAGAAAATGTAGCTACTAGGTGACACTATCAGGCATTTGGAACTTTGAGAGGCCCTACCTATTAGTGATGACTGCAGGGATTCCATCACATTTATGAGATATAGCCACCTCCATAAAATCTATTTTGTGACATTCATGATGAATCATGACCCTACTATGAACACTGCTATTATTGCCAGAAGCAACAGTCAAAACAACAGAAATGTGGATTCTGACTTATTTCTGCATTCCATATCATTCAGGAGGGCATCTGATTGGTAGAATCTAATTTACATAAAAACTCTAGCAGTAATGTATTATAGAAAATAGAATGTTTTTAGTCTCTGAAGTTTGGGAATCAATGCCAACTTAATAAGTTTATCATATGTACAGTGATTGAGGCATAGTTATAAAGTGCTTGATATAGTACTATATTTATAAAAATTATTATTCTAATTGATACTCATACCACATATCAATTATGTTGCTTGCTTCACTGCATTTTAGCAAATATGTGCTACCTTGAAAAAGAAATGTGGCATTATATTCTTTTAATACATATTTTTAACTAGTGTGATCATTTTTATTTTTGTGTTTTTTCAAAATATATTTCTCATTTGTTGAAAAGACTATTTGGTCTTTGGATTTCTTCACATTTTTTGTTTAGTTTTTGGATTTTTTTCCTTCTCCTGTGAACTAGTAATTATTACGTTTTCAGCTACACATATTTTTGGATTTGTTTTTGCCTTTGAATTTTTTTCATTGTTCACATCAATTTTTATTTGTTTTTATCATTTGTTATCCATTCCTGCACAGCCATTATATTCTAGAGATGGTAAGACAATACTTTGGAGATAGAAGATTGAACAAAAATAGGCTCAGGTGGGCATAGACATTGCCTTTATAAAGCTGTCAACAAATAAATCTAAAATTGCAGCTTGGGAATGCACTATGAAGGAAAAAATACGTTTTATAGAGTGTGTAATAATTATGTGATGGTAAAGTTTTGATGGAGTTTTTCCGAACAAATAATGGCTTGAAATAAGTAAGAAATAACCAAAGTAGGCAGAACACTTAAATGAGGTTGTCCAAAGAAAATTTAAAGACACTAGTGTGAGGTGAAGCTGAAGAGGTAAGGAGAAAAATAATCCTGCAAAACCTTGCAGGCTGCTGCATATAATAAAAATCAAATACACTTTTTTTTGCCGGGGGGGAAACGGTCTCACTCTGTCACCCAGGCTGGAGTGCAGTGGCACAACCTTGGCTCATTACAATCCCCGCCTCCTGGGTTAAAGTGACCCTACCACCTCAGCCTCCTGAGTAGGCAGAACTACAGGTGTCCACCACCATACTTGGCTAATTTTTGTATGTTTTTCTAGAGGCGAGATTTCACCATGTTGACCAGGCTGATCTTGAACTCTGAGCTCAAGCAATCCACCCACCTCAGCCTCTCAAAGTGCTGGAGTTACTGGCATGAGCCACCACGTTCAGCCAGAAATCAGATAAATTTTTAAAGCCATTAAGTACCTGAATTTTTGTATAATTCATAAAGTTAAATCTTTCAATCATTCATTTTGTGTTTTATTCCATTATTTTTTACTTAGACAATCTCCCTTTCCAGATACTTGATTATTATTATTATTTTTTTTTTTGAGACAGAGTCTCGCTTTATTGCCCAGGCTGGAGTGCAGTGGCGTGATCTCGGCTCACTACAAGCTCCACCTCCCGGGTTCACACCATTCTCCTGTCTTGATACTTGATTATTAATTATTCCTCTGTACTTCTGGTAAGAAAATATTTACCCTATTTTGATAACTGAAGGCTTAAATCACATATGCTTTGTGATAAAAACTTGAGAAGAAAAATTATTCCTGTTAATAAGAAAGAAATAGTAACACATGTTGCTGAATAGCACACATATTTTTAACAGTAATTAACTGTATTAATCATTAGAACACACAGTCTTACTATTTTTTTTTTTGAGACAGAGTTTCACTCTGTTGCCCAGGGTGGGGCACAGTGGTGTGATCTCAGCTCACTGCAACCTCCGCTTCCCAGATTCTAAGAGATTCTCCTGCCTCAGCCTCCTCAGTAGCTGTGATTACAGGTGTGTGCCATCATGCCTGGATAATTTTGTATTTTTGGTAGAGATTGGGTTTCACCATGTTGGCCAGGCTGTTCTCAAGCTCCTGACCTCAGGTGATCCACCTGCCTCAGCCTCTCAAAGTGCTGGGATTACAGGTGTGAGCCACCACATCCAGTCTTATTACCGTTTTTTAAAAGATATTTCTATGTGTCAGTTAAAGATTTTGCTGTTCATCAAGTTGATCAAAGCAGAAGCCTGTAGGTTTTCCAAGAACCTCTCTGTAATTATCGTATATCCCATATAATAGCAAGCACCACATATATTGTAATCTTATCTCTTTACATAAATCTCAAGTCTACGTGCACAATTATTAGCATATAACAAGTTTCTTATCATCTTTTTCCAGGTATGGGAAATATAATTTCTTTTGTTTCTCTCATAGGTTTGTAATTGAGACACTCTCCTGAAAACAAAAGTCAGATTAGAAGGGAAAACCAGCAGAAGTTTATTGACATGTGCTGTACCCGTCACTTGGGAGAGGCCAGAGTCTCTATCTCCCAGTGCAGTGGCTTAGGAGCCTTGCTTAAATAGTATTTTAAAAACAGCCATAAATCTTATAGCAACAAAGCAGAGAAGAGATTAGTTTCAGGTTTCCAAAAGGTGGGAAACTATGGGAAGGTAAATTTACAGGAAGAGTGAAGTCTGCTTCTAGATCCTCCAGCAACCCTGTCTCTGAGCTGATAAGCAAACCTTGTAAAAAATAAGAAAATAATAATAATAAAAGACTGTCTTTAGGTTGGAAAAGGCAGACAGGAGGGCAGGAAGACCTTTGGTCTTTGTAAATTGCTGCCCTGCCCTCAGGCAAGTACAGGCCCAGTGATCCCCCCCATCTTAACCTTCTGCAGCTCAGCAATCTTCAGTATTTCCAGAGGGATATTTCGGTTTCCTTCACAGGAGTATTATAACTGGGTGCTATTGAGCCTTACTTCCTCTAGATTTACAATCATCAAATCTATTCTGAATCCTGACACAAGACAGATTTCTTCAAAATGCAATTCAATATTATCATTTTCCTGTGCATTTTCATAATCATACTTGTTTTAATTAACATTTTCCGTACTGTTCTGTAAACTCTGTGGGCACAGGGGCAATTTCCGTTTTGTTTATCAGTGTACTCAATGCCTAGACTATGTAGCTATGTGATAAATAATTATGGAATGAATAAAAAAGTATTTCAAAAACTTCACTGGCTTTCCACGACCTCCAGAATAAAGGCAAGTTCCCATAAAATGGTATAAACGTCCATGATCAGACTCCTGTGTCTTCCGTCTGATCTATTGCCATTTGGTTCAGTAATTCAGTGCTTCATACACTGTGAAGCTCAAGGACACCTCCTCTCTTTGCTCATGATCTCCTTTTTGCCTGTAGCAAAATCTCCGCTTAACAGTTTACAGCCTCAAACATGACCATTGCTAAATCAAGTTTAGTCTAAAGCTGCCTCCTTATATATTTTAAGTTTAGCCTAAAGGTTTCTTTGTACATCATGAACTTAATCTAAATGGAATTGTAAACAGACTGTAGCCTACTCTTGTGGCAATCACTGAGTTTGGGCCAATCAAATGTTGCCAACTGTTCAAACTGTGTTCAAATAAGGAAGGCAACGTGGAGCTATAACAAATCCAGCTGTTTATGTACCTCACTTCCGTTTTCTGTAGGTCCGGTTCATTTTTCTGTCCATAAATCCTCTCAGCCATGTGACTGTGCTGGAGTCTGAGTCTACTCTGTCTTGGGAGACGGCCCAATTTGTGAGTCCTTCTTTGCTCAATGAAATTCTTTTAAATTTAATTCAGCTGAATTTTCTCTTTTAACACCATCTAGGAAGACTTCTTAAAATTTCCTGTTATTGGAGTAGTGAGTTCTTCACTTGTGCTCCAATTTGCATGCGTGTAACCAGCATGTATCTTTCGTGTCCTTTGCAGGTTTTATTGAAATTGCCATTTTATATCTGCCAGTCATACTTAACTGTAAGCTTCTATGAAGCAGAATGATATTTTTTTGTGTTTTGTGCCCTTAGCATCTATCAAAACATCTAGCACAAAACAGGTATTTGAAAAATTTTAAGTAAAGAGAACCAAAGAATTGTTACATATAGAAAATGACTAGAAAAATAAATAAAACAAGAGAGAAATAATATCTCAAGAAGTTATCTTTTTAATTATCTTTTTATTATAGACTTATTTAGAATATAATTGTGAATATACATTCTTATTATGTGATTGTGATTGAAAATAGGCACCTTGGGATGCAAAGTCTTCAACAGGAGACAGTTAGAAAACAAAATAATAAATCTCCTCCTTTATGTGAAATGATCAATTCTAATTTTATGCATTGCTCTTCTCTTAAAAATCTCTTTGCCCTTCTGAGATAATCTTTTTTTTCTAAAAGTGTCAAAAAAAGATTTCAGAATCAGCTTTCCTGTTTGCTTCCAGAAGCTCTATCGCATTTGGCAATACAAGAGAAATTAATGTGAGAATATGTAAAGAAATAATTTTTAAAATCTGGCTAAGCAAAAAAATTGGTGAATTCATAAATCTGTATTATTGGATAGTATCTGCAGTAAGGCAAGGAGGAATTATTAGATTTCTTTGGCTTTTATTTTTAGTGTTATGACTGTAATTTAATGACTTCCACAAAAGTTATTTCTATTTTCTTGCTTAATTTAGTTATTTACAAAAAGGCTTATCATCTAAATTTATTCAATTAAATGGCTCTTTTATAAGAAAAATTGTTGCAGCGAAGTTTTTTGTGACTTCATTTTCAAAGAATCTCTAAAAACAATGGTGCAATCATACAATTTAATTTTTATTTTAGTGAAACTTATTCTTTCTAAACTTTGACTTGACAAAGCTTCATTTATGTACTGGTAGGATATTGTTAAAATAACTACAATTAAAATATTTTTATTATGATCTTTCAACTTATCTTTAGAATTTGATTACCTCAGTAATATAATAATTTATAGTTATGTAATAATCATCATAATAATAAATGCAATATTTTCTTAATTATTTGTGCTTGTTTATCCCCATTTCCTACTGTATTCCTACTGTGTTCAGAAATTACATCTTTGTTGTATTTCATACTCTTATTTGAAAAGTAAATTTATTCATGGAAAGCAGCAGGTCAGTGAGAAAGCAATAAAAAGTTGTTGCAACAGAGAATTTTTAGATCATTTTATATTTTTATATATATGGAAAAACAATATTTAATGAGAAAATGAGAATGTTTTTAACTTTATTTCTTCACCGTCTTTGCAATTAATAATTCTCTAAATACATGGTCTGTTTTCCCCTCAAGCCTCAGTAGCTGGCTATCTTTTCAATGGTTAAACTGAAGGACTTTTTTTTTTTGAGACAGGGTCTGGCTCTGTCACCGAGGTTGGAGTGCAGTGGCACTATCACGGTTCACTGCCACCTCGACTCCCCCTCAAGCCATCCTCCTGCCTCCAGCCTCTGAGTAGCTATGACTACAGGTGTGTGCCACCAAGCTTGGCTATTTTTTTTTTTAACTTTCTGTATACGTGGGTGCTATGTTGCCCAGGCCGGTCTTGAACTCCTGGGCTGAAGCACTCCTCCTGCCTTGGCCTCCTAAAGTGCTGACATTATAGATGTGAGTCACTGTACGTGGCCTGAAAGACTTAAATGCATAATAAATAGATTATGAAAAACAAAATGCAGTACTGGCAAGTCCCAAAGTGGGGCTCAGCCCAAGAGGGTCTTGGCTTTGCCCAGGAAATAATTCAAGGGCAAGCTGGTGGTAGAAGAAAACAGCTTTTCTTTTGAGACAGTCTCATCCTGTCACCCAGGCTGGAGTGCAGTGGTGTGATCTTGGCTCACTGCAACCTCTGCCTTCCAGGCTCAAGCAATTCTCCTGCCTCAGACTCCCAAGTAGCTGGGATTACAGGCGCACACCACCATGCATGGCTATTTTTTTTGTATTTTTAGTAGAGACAGGGTTTCACCATGTTGGCCAGGCTGGTTTTGAACTCCTGACCTCAAGTGATCTGCCCACCTCAGCCTCCCAAAGTGCTGGTACTACAGGTGTGAGCCACCACGCCCAGCCGAAAACAGGTTTACTGAAGAGGTACTACATCTCCAGCAGTGTTGCATCAATGTGACTGCATTCTGCTCTGCAGAATAGGGCTACCCCATAGGCAATATGCTGACAGTAGCAGCTCAGTGCAGTTTTACTGTCATATTTATTCCTACCTTTATTTACATGTAGATTAAGGGACTGTTAATGCAGAAATTTCTAGGGAAGAGGTAGTAACATTTGGATCATCAGGTCATTGCCACGGAAAGGGGCAGATATGCCTCAGTGTTGCCATGGCAATGGTAAACTGACATGGCACAGTGGTGGGTGCATCTTATAAAAAGGTACTTCTGTCCATCAGTCCTCATTTTGGTTTGGTGTCTGAGCCCCACCTCCAGAATCCAGCCTTGCTTCCTACTTCAGAAGTAGAGAAATGATAAGTATAGAAGCAACATAAGGACTGTGTGAAATTGATGAAAGAGTAAAAGAAGAACAAGAGGTCAAAAGGGAACAAGGCAGGCCGGGCGCGGCTCACGCTTGTAATCCCAGCACTTTGGGAGGCCGAGGCGGGCGGATCACGAGGTCAGGAGATCGAGACCACGGTGAAACCCCGTCTGTACTAAAAAAAATACAAAAAAATTAGCCGGGCGTGGTGGCGGGCGCCTGTAGTCCCAGCTACTCCGAGAGGCTGAGGCAGGAGAATGGCGTGAACCCGGGAGGCGGAGCTTGCAGTGAGCTGAGATTGCGCCACTGCACTCCCCCCTGGGCTACAGAGTGAGACTCCATCTCAAAAAAAAAAAAGGGGGAACAAGGCAAGGTGAAAAATTACGATAGCACAAAAAATTCACAGACTCTGCTGGGGAGAAAAGAAAAATTCTCCTGTACTCACTTAGGTTCCCTGGCTGGGCCTCAGAATTAGACCAACATAAGACAGCTTAACAGGAGAAAATCATGCAAGTTTTTGTAAAATTTTTACAAGTATATGGGAACCTTCATGAGAGAATGAACACCCAGAGAAATGGCCACAGCAGAAAGATTTTATACTTTTTTGACGACAAAATAATAAATTTGTGAGGAAATGACAAGACAAAGGGGTTTGGGTTAGAGGCAATAAATTGTGGGGAAGTGAATAGGAGATATTTGTGGTGGGTGGGGGGGTGGAGAAAACTAGTGGAAATGAGGATCATTTTAGGACATTCATTTGTACAGATCTATTTTAATGTCAATTCCCAGTCTCTGGTGATAAGTTTCTCTTCCTGGTACAGGGAGAGCACCTTTCTCATAGGAATTTTTATGGCCTCTTTTAAGTAAAAAGGAGTAGGTCAGAAAGCCCTTCCTGCATCTGCTGTTTCTTAAGTGCCTTCAACACAAAATGATCAATATGACAATGCAGCATATTTTGGCATAGTGTATCCTTAACTCCTTCAGCTCCAAAATGACATATATCTGTGACATGTGCAGAGCCTGAAGCACAAATATTTCGGAATTTTGGATTATGAAAGTTAAAAGAATGAGTTAATGCTTTCATTTGAATTACACGATTTATCTTAATGAATAGTAGAGCATCAGGATGATTGAAAATATGATAATCAATATTGTGAGGAATTAATATTACACAATTATATTTACTTGAGTTCTTTAGAGCAGATTTTATTAGAAAAGTAAATGGGAAGACATTTTACAAAGTAGAAATTTGAATTAGTTTTGATGTAAGCTTCTAAGAAATAATAAATAAATCTTTCTGTAGCATTCTGAATGTGCCATTATAAACATTTCATCCTTTCATTAGGAAAATAGAAGGAAACTCCCAAATATTTGGGACAACTCTTCTTTTTATGCAGAAATATAAAAAATGTAATCTCAGCAATTCAGAAAGTTATTTCTAAAAGGATTATATATGTATATATAATGTACACACATGTATATAAACATACATAGATAAATAGATACACATATAGAGATATATAAATGTTTTTTGCTGTTGATAATATGAGTTTGAATTTTTTTTTCTTCTTGGAAAAACTAGAGAGTACTACAGATCTCCATATTCAGGTTTTTTTAACAGAATTTTTTGTTTTTTATTATCATTGGAGACTATTACTGTAAATTTTTAATGTGTTAAAAATACTGTGACTATTAACTATTAATATAACATTAATATTATATAAGTGAGGAAATTGAAGTCCAGAGATAAAAAAAATAGTTGCTCATAGTGATAACTAGTTATGGCAAGTCATGGCTGTTAATTGATTACCCAATTCACATAAAGAAAGATGTCTTGCAGGTACTGAGATCAGTGGAGAGAAAGTCAAACTAAATAATAACTCGCATACAGTAACATAATTGTAATACTAAAAACTATGTGAAGATGCCTTGGGAATATAATGGGGTTGAGAATTGAAAAAGATTTTCCTTTTGATGGAAAGGAAGATTTGAGTAGTGTACTGAAGTATGTGGAAGCATTAAACCAGATGAAGAATTACCTGGATAGGAAAAGGAAGTAGAGGCATTCCATACCAACGAAATAGCATCAACTACCATTATAGATGTGAGAAGGATCATAGGAAATGGTGAATATGTATTGTCACATGTGGAATGGTAAACAAGCTATGAAGCAGGGCAGTAGTTCACTTTATCAAAACATGCCAATGGCTACCGCATATCAAACACTGTGTTAAAAACAGAGAACATAAATATTAACAAGTCATCATTCTACCTGTAAAGGAGAAGCTAGAATAAGACATTTCGATGTATATGTATAAGATCAAGATAGATAGATTGATAACAATAGAGAATGAATTATAGTTTTCTACTTGTGTTATAAACAGGATCAACATGATAAGATCATGTTTACATGACTTCATTTTGATTTTCTTGCTATCTAGTTGTTGATTTCTGTCATATGCAACATTTTTTTCTCAAAACGTGCTGGTGTGAAATCTACTTTCATACATAATTGAAGCACTATTTTCCTGAATGTTTTCTATTTATTTTTAAAACTTGGTAGCATGTAACACTATTGTGTTACCTTACTTCAAAAAAGTTAAATTATGGAGGCTAAAGAAGATCGATAACTTTCTTCAGAACCTTTAGCACCATCATACCCTAAAAATTCAGGTGTCCTAGTTTCTGTTTAATACCATGTCACATATTCAATTCTAAGAACAACTTCTCTTAATGGGAGCCCCATGTATTAAGGAACAATGTTATCTCTACTGCCATTCACAAAGATGATAGTCTTATTCCTTTGACCTTAAAACAGTAGAAATTAAATTGACAGCTTTGCTTACATGAAAGTAACTGGTTCAATACCCTCAAAAGAAGAAAAAGGAGGGAAAAATCCCACAAAGGAGTTATTAGATATACAATATGGTGACATAATAGCCTATATATCATTTAATTACTAGTCCATGAGATCTGTGAGGGCAGTGTATACCTTGTTAAATGTTTTAAACCCAGTTTAAAACATACATAACTCTTGTAGGCAAACATGGTGCATAGCAACTGTTGTTATGCTAAATTTTGAATTCTATCCCAATATTCTATGTTTACTCACTATTGATTGAATAAATGAATAAAAATGGGTCAAGGTTAGGCTTGTCTAAAACATTCCTCTGTCTACCATTGTGTCCAGAACCTGCCTCAGATTACTTCTTTCAAATTCTGCATTTTCTTTTAAGCATATAGGATTAAGAACAACATAAAAATATTGTCTCTGTGCAAAGTATACATGTTCAAAAATCACCAAATCCTTTTTGAAAGGAATTAAACACTAATAGTTGCTTATGGGCAGCAAATGTAGCCAAATGAAAAGCAGAATGTGAGTGATGCTAAGGTCATTTGTAATGATCCCAAAATCAAATTTCCCACATCATCATTTTAATGTTACTATAAACGTAGTCCTGACTATCAGCAAATTGACTAAACCTGCTGATTTCTAATGTCTCAATGAGTTTGTAATTATTTAATCTGTGCTAAAAAAGGCAAAAATAAATTACTGTGAGATTTTAGACAAAAAGAAAATTAAAAATTGCATTACGTGCAGAGTTTTAATTTGCATTTTGTCTTAATAATCAATTAATTTCTCCTACTCTGTGGTAGCTTTCTGTGTATCTCATTTCCTACAAGAAGATAAGAAAATTTGTAAAACCCATTTTTAAAATACATATTTTATAAAAGTAACAAAGACAAGTAAAAATCCCTGCATTTAGTTTAAATAGGTAGAATGATTATCATTGTTTAACCTTTTGTTCATGTAGAAATACATGATACATGTAGAAAGAAACACATATACCTAGATGCACACAGAGAAACACATATAAAATTGATTAACAGATGAGACTCAATTCTTTTTGTGATGGTTGTCATGATATGTTCTGTATAAGGATGCTTATTTAGAGGAAAATATGTTTAAATGTTAAGACTACAGACTTGTTTCTGTTAAGCAGAGATTGCTTCATATGACTTTCTTTGGTCCCAAGATAACATATGTAAACTCTATTAACTTATTTAATTATTTACTTATATTTCATAATATTAATGAAATGATAATGAGGACAAAATGTAATGTGCTACTTTTTGTGATAGGCAGAGTAATGATCTCCATTGATTCCCATATCCCAATTTTAAAACGTGTGAATATGTTAGTTTACATGGCAAAGGGACTTTGCAGATGTGATTAAGGCTAAGGACCTTAAAATCATCCTGTGTTTTCCATGGCCCTAGTCTACTTACATATTACTGAAATTAGAAGACCTTTCCAGGATGTTATCAGGGGATTTGAAGATCCTATGCTACTAGTTGTGAAGGTAGAGAAAGAGGACATGAGCCAAGACATGCAGGAGGCCTCTAGAATTTAGATAAGTAAAGAAAACAGATTCTCTGTTAGGGCCTCCAGAAAGAAATGCAGCCCTGCTGACACCTTGATTTCAGGGCAGTAAGACCCAAAAGAATCATTTCAGACTTTTGACCTACTGGGGTATAATGTAATAAATTTGTGTTGTTTTACCAAACTAAGTTTGTGGTCATTTGCTATGGCAGTGATAGAAAGTGAATACACCCAATTTGATAATATTTGTAAGTTTTTATTAAAACACACACAGTCAGTGAATAATTAAGCAATGATAATGAAAACACTTGTTTTTTGGAGGAAAAATGTCTCTGGATTTAGAAAGCTTGGGGTTTTATCCTAGCCATGCTGCTTACTCTATAAATTGCCTAGGATTAAGGACTCCTGAGAAGCTCAGTTCTGCATACACGATATGGCAATACAACTAAATTTCTTACAGAATTATTTAATATATGGAAAATACAAGACTTATAATCAAAAGCAGAAATCTTAATCTTAAAGATTTGTACCATAGCTTTGAGATTCAAATATAAAGACAGTAAAATATTTTTGACTAAGTATTTTATTAGACTAAGTTAAGAAATGTCCTATCTGGAACACAGATCTGTAAAAGCAGCATGTTTGCCAGAATGTTTGTAGGCAGATAGATGAAGCTTAGTAATACTTAGATCAGGTTGAGCACAATAGCTCACACCTGTAATCCCAATGAGAGAGGAGGCAGAAGCTGTTTAGGCAGATAGAGAGAGAGGGTCTCAGGAGTGGAAAAGTACCCATGGGACAGCAACTGCTGACTCTGCACCACCCCTAGAGCTAGCAGAAAGAAATGTGGTTAAGAATTCACCCTTATGTTAAAATGTTGCTCAGAAGGGACTATCCCAACTTAGGTGAAGGCACAATACATCAATACGACATTTGCATTGTGGTTTTAGCCCCTCCATAGGTTTCACTTACGCACTCATGGATAATTACCAAGATGGAGTCACCCTGGCCAAACCCAGACATGCACAAATGCAACATGAGGCACTAATAAGAGGGAACTTTACTCCTCCCATTTGGGCAGAACCCACAGAAGACTTTCTTGTTTTTGCCACCTTAAAGACCCAGTACTCAGCCTCATTTCTGACAACCTGCTTTCAGGTATCCTCTCATTGCTGAGAACTTTCCTTTTGCTTAATAAATCCTACTCTACTCACTCTCTGGTGTCCCAATGCCTTATTCTTCTTGGTCATGGGACAAGAACTCGGACCTAGCTGAACTGTGGACTAAGCAGACTGCAACATTTTGGGGGCTTAAGCAGGATCATCACAAGGGTGAGTAGGAGCAGACCTCTCACTCATTATTTTCATTTCTGAGTCTACTTGTCCTCAGTAATTTTCTCAAGATCAAATAAAACACTGGGCTTCTGTTGGCCAGCTAAAGTGACTAGTATGGCTTCCAGACTTAAGACTCAGAGGACTGGCTTGCTAGGGAGGACTTTGTCAATCCCCCATTGCCCTTGGGTGTTGGGAATGTTGACTCTATGCC
Organism: Nomascus leucogenys; assembly: GCF_006542625.1. Classification (NCBI taxonomy): domain Eukaryota; kingdom Metazoa; phylum Chordata; class Mammalia; order Primates; family Hylobatidae; genus Nomascus; species Nomascus leucogenys. Next base: position 57,647 of record NW_022096143.1, read on the forward strand.
AATCTGGTTTCTTTTCATGGAGGTCTAGGTGCTGTGTAGGATTGGAAGGTGGTCCTGGAGCAACTGAGGGTATCTACTTGAGGCTACACTTTGGTTACCCAAAGACTCCTGGACTAACTTCCGTTCCTGACAGCCTGTTACAGTGTTAGTAAGAGAAATTCTGGACTTTTCCCATTGCATTTTTCTTCTTTCTTTTGCAGCTGTATGGCTTCTATCTATTCTATGTATACAATGTTGTGGGTGTTTTTGCAATCCAGAGATACAATTTTCTTGGGTAAAATCAGCAAGTGCCTCAGCATTCAGGAATGCAACTCAAAAGGTTTTGTTTTGTGATTTCCTAGAGAAAAGGGGATTTCAAGATCTAGACCTGAATGTCTCCTTATCCCCTAATGATATCACCCAATGGCATTGCACCGGAGGTTATTTCTCCCTGAGTGACTATTCTCA
>NW_022096144.1:0-40126 GCF_006542625.1 Nomascus leucogenys
CAAATGTCCAACAACAATAGACTGGATTAAGAAAATGTGGCACATATACACCATGGAATACTATGCAGCCATAAAAAATGATGAGTTCGTGTCCTTTGTAGGGACATGGATGAAACTGGAAAACATCATTCTCAGTAAAGTATCACAAGGACAAAAAACCAAACACCGCAAGTTCTCACTCATAGGTGGGAATTGAACAATGAGAACTCATGGACACAGGAAGGGGAACATCACATTCCAGGGTCTGTTGTGGGGTGGGGGGAGGGGGGGGGACAGCACTAGGAGATATACCTAATGCTAAATGACGAGTTAATGGGTGCAGGAAATCATCATGGCACATGGATACATATGTAACAAACCTGCACATTGTGCACATGTACCCTAAAACCTAAAGTATAATAAAAAAATAAAAAAATAAACAAAAATTAAATAAATAAATAAAATAAAATAAAATAAAAGACTGTCCCTGATCAAGGTCTTTAGTAAGCAGGAAGGAGTCAAGGTTAAAGAATGTGTTTGCTTACCCTGGACTACAGTATTTTGGAAAATAAACCAAGGCTTGGGTTTTGCTACTTAGGGAAGCCCCAGCACCTGCTGCAGTCAGGGCTGCAGCCCTGAGCTGAGTCTAGTAGAAATTTTGTGAACTAACCATAGAGCAAGAAATGTAAATTAGTGCACCCACTGTGGAAAACAGTCTGGAGATCTCTCAAAGAACTGAACACGGAGCTACCTTTTGATACAATTATCTCATTACTGAGTATATACTCAAAAGAAAATACATCATTCTTCCAAAAAGACACATACCCTCCTATGTTCATGGCTGCGCTATTTAAAATAGCACAGACCTAATCAACCCAGGAGTCCATCAATGGTAGACTGTATAAATAAAATATGGTACATATACACCATGGAATACTATACAGCTGTAAAGAGAATGAAATCAGCCCTTTACAACAATGTGGATGGAACTGGAGGCCTTAATCCTAAGCAAATTCATGCAGGATAGAAAGCCAAATGCTGTATGTTCTTGCTTACATGGGGGAGCTAACTATTGAACACACATAGACATCAATATGGGAAAAATAGACTCTGTGGACTACTTGAGGGTGGCGGGAGAAGGATGGGTTAAAAAAATACCGACTGGGGGCGGTCTCTACAGCCTGCCTTGCCTGTCACTCTCTATGATCGCTCCTCCTCCTGCTCCTCTCCTACTCCTGTTGGGCCTTGTGACCACCTGGTTACCTGTAGGCAGGCCTCCATTCAGAGTAGCATTGCCACAGGGATGGGTCCTGTCAGTCCGCACCCCACCCCCAACCCAGTTACCCTCCCCTGAGCCCTGGTTCCCTGTTGAGGTCACTCAGTGCAAGGAGACCTGAGACCTTGCAGCCCGCTCGCCCTACCAGCGCTTCTGCCCTGGCGTGGGAGGCACCACACCCTCCTCTGCCCTGTGCCGGGCCTGAAGGGGCCCCTTCAGATCACAGCCGCCACCATGGCCACGGCCTCCCACCGGAGGGCTGACACAGGGGTTGCTTTCCCAGCTGGCTGCCACAGGGGAGCTCTAGATGCTTAGCCCGCCCGTGGAGAGACCTAAAATCAAGGCATGACTTAACAGCTTATTTTGTAAGAGAAAAGCTCAACCAAGGCAGATTGTTAGTTTAGACTTTATTGCAAGCAGAACTGCTATGATGTGCTTTTAGCACTGAAGTGAGTTCCAGGCTAGAATAGACAGCGGCTTCTCTGCTTTCCCTCCCAAGCACAAGTGTATTCACCTTGCAGACTTGAATCACTGAAGATGTAAGCCAGCTGTTACTCTCATCTTGGGAGACACCCTGTGGACAGCAGGAAGACGTCCCTGATCAAGTGAGGAGCGCCTCTGCCCGGCCGCCCCATCTGGAAGTGAGGAGCACCACTGCCCGCCACCCATCTGGGATGTAAGGACGCCTCTGCCCGGCCGCCCCATCTGGGAAGTGAGGAGCGCCTCTGCCCGGCCCCCGTCTGGGAAGTGAGGAGCCCTCTGCCCGGCCGCCACCCCATCTAGGAAGTGAGGTGCGTCTCTGCCCCGGCCCACCCCATCTGGGAAGAAAGTGAGGAGCACCTCTGCCTGGCACCCCGTCTGGGAAGTGAGGAGCGCACTGCTGGCCGCCCCATCTGGAGTGCGGAGCGCCCTCCCCCTGCCGCCCCGTCTAGGAAGTGAGGAGCGCCTCTGCCCAGCCACCCATCTTCTGGGATGTGAGGAGCGCATGCTGCCGCCTTGTCTGGGAAGTGAGGAGCGCCTCTGCCAGGCCAACCATCGTCTGGGAAGTGAGGAGCGCCTCTGCCTGGGAGCCCGTCTGGGAAGTGAGAGCCCCTCTGCCCGGCCGCACCCCATCTAGGAAGTGAGGAGCGTCTCTGCCCGGCCACCCCGTCTGGGAAGAACTGCAGAGTGCCTCTGCCCGGCCACCCATCATCTGGGATGTGAGGAGCGCCTCTGCCGGCCCCGTTCTGGGATGTGACGAGCCTCTGCCCGGGCCCGTCTGGGAAGTGAGGAGGCCTCTGCCTGACGCCCCATCTGGAAGTGAGGAGAGCTCTGCCCGGCCACCGTTCTGGGAAGTGAGGAGCGCCTCTGCCGGCCGCCCGGTCTGGGAGTGAGGAGCACCTCTGCCTGGCCACCATCGTCTGGGATGTGAGGAGCGCCTCTGCCCGGCGGCCCCATCTGGGAAGCGAGGAGCGCCTCTGCCTGGCCGCCCCATCTGGGAAGTGAGGAGCCCCTCTGCCCAGCCGCCACTCCATCTAGGAGTGAGAGCGTCTCTTCCCGCCACCTTATCTAGGAAGTGAGGAGCGCCTCTGCCTGGCCGCCCCATCTGGGAAGTTAGGAGCGCCTCTGCACGGCAGCCCCGTCTGGGAAGTGAGGAGCCCTCTGCCCGGCAGCCACCCCATCTAGGAGTGAGGTGGGTCTCTGCCCGGCCACCCCATCTGGGAAGAGTGAGGAGTGCCTCTGCCGGCCACCCGTCTGGGAAGAGTGAGGAGCGCCTCTGCCTGGCCGCCCCGTCTGGGGGGGAGCCACTGCCCGGCCGCCCGTCTGGAAGTGAGGAGTGCCTCTGCCCGGCCGCCCCATCTGGGAAGTGAGGAGCACCTCTTCCCGGCCCCCATCTGGGAAGTGAGGAGCCCCTCTGCCTGGCCGCCACCCCATCTAGGAAGTGAGGTGGGTCTCTGCCCGGCCACCCCATCTGGGAAGAAGTGAGGAACACCTCTGCCCGGCACCCCGTCTGGTAAGAAGCGAGGAGCGCCTCGCCTGGCCGCCCGTCTGGGAAGTGAGAGCGCCACTGCCCGGCTGCCCGTCTGGGATGTGAGGAGCTCCTCTGCCCGGCCACCCATCATCTGGGAAGTGAGGAGCGCCTCTGCCCGGCCACCCATCGTCTGGGAAGTGAGGAGTGCCTCTGCCCGGCAGCCCTGTCTGGGAAGTGAGGAGCCCTCTGCCTGGCGCCACCCCATCTAGGAAGTGGGAGCGTCTCTGCCCGGCCCCCCGTCTGGGAAGAAGTGTGGAGTCCTCTGCCCGGCCACCCATCGTCTGGGAAGAAGTGAGGAGGTCTCTGACCGGCACCCTGTCTGGGAAGAAGTGAGGAGCGCCTCTGCCCGACCGCCCCTTCTGGGATGTGAGGAGCAACTCTGCCCAGCCGCCCCATCTGGGAAGTGAGGAGCGCCTCTGCCCAGCCGCCCGTCTGGGAAGTGAAGAGCTCCTCTGCGCAGCTGCCCCGTCTGGGAAGTGAGGAGCACCTCTGCCCAGCCACCCATCGTCTGGGATGTGAGGAGCGCCTCTGCCCAGCTGCCCCTGTCCGGGAAGTGAGGAGCCCCTCTGCCCGACCGCCACCCATCTGGGAAGTGAGGAGGTCTCTGCCCAGCTGCCTGTCCGGGAAGTGAGGAGCCCCTCTGCCCGGCGCCACCCCGTCTAGGAAGTGAGGAGCGTCTCTGCCAGCTGCCCGTCCGGAAGTGGGAGTCTGCGGCCCCCCGTCTGGGAAGTGAGGAGCACCTCTGCCTGGCTGCCCCGTCTGGGATGTGGGGAGCGCCTCTGCCCGGCCGCCCCGTCTGGGAGGTCTACCACAGAGGCCAGAAGCAATGTGGGGGCTGGATGTGGTGGCTCACGCCTGTAGTCCCAGTACTCTGGAAGGCTGAGGCGGGTTGATCGCTTGAGGCTAGGAGCTCGAGACCAGCCTTGCCAACATGGCAAAACATATGAAAAATACAACTGTCAAACCAACCAATGAACCAAGGACAACAAAACAGGTCTACCCTGGAGTTATACTCTAATTTTTTCTATTTTCCTCCCTTTCTGATCCTTTATCCCACTTTCTTTTTCTTCCTCTTCTTCTCCTTCTTCTTTGTCAAATAGAGGATTGAGTTATTATCATTGATCCATACAAAGTCCCTCTCTCATTCATTTTCTTTAATTCCCACCCCCCATTTCTATTCCCGTCTTCCCATGTGCAACCTTCCTAATAAGTTTGATATGCATCTTTTTGTTTGTATGTATTTTAGAAAATGTTTATTGTTTTGTGTGCAAAAAATAAAATAAAATAAAATAAAATAAAAAGACTGTCCCTGATCAAAGTCTTTAGTAAGCAGGAAGGAGTCAAGGTTAAAGAATGTGTTTGCTTACCCTGGACTACAGTATTTTGGAAAATGAACCAAGGCTTGGGTTTTGCTCTGGAAGCCTGTCCTGCCTGCTTCTGTAATCTGGCGCTCTGCATTCCAGATTTGGCCCTTTATGGACACCACCGTCTGTTACTCTTACTATTCTCTGCTCTTTTGGGAGTTCAGACGTGGCACCTTATTTCACTTCTGAGCTACCCTCTGCCATCCAGAAATTAGTGGACCTGTAGAACTATATTGTTCTGCTAAACCTGTGACCACTCACATCTCAAGGTCACATAATGGAAAAAATAGAATAGAAACATGGAATATATTAAGATTCATCAGGGGACTTTGACAATTTTTTGTCTTAACTCCTCCCTTTTGGGTTACTGCCAATGCATTTTCAACAATAGGTCAATGTTGTTGTAAGTGGCCCTGGGGCAGTATCCACAGCAGTTCTTTGTGATTTTGATTCATCCACAAAGCATTTTATCACAGCAAAATAATAAAGGTGCTGGTTTCATTGGCTGCAGGGTACCAGAGAGTAACCCCAAAGCTGGGGTGTGCGCTAAAATCCAGGGGAAGAGGCTGAAGCATTCCACAAAGAATTACTTAAACCCTCCACAAGAACATCTTTAGATTTTGAATGTATCCTTGGAGGACAAGGGATCATACAAATGTGCAGCTTATAATCCAGCCACACATGAATTAAAAGTTGAACCCACTGGCCAAAAGCTCCTTGTGAGGCACCTTTCTTCAGATGATTTTGGCATTCTTCCCCTGCTCATTCACAGGTATTAGCTGTTCATTCACATAGCCCTGTACCTTTGGAGTGTGTGTTTAGTGGGGTCCTGGCTCCTCAAGTGTGTTGGCTAAAGAACAGGCAGGATATTGCCCCGGGAAGCAACTGGAGAAGGTTGTATTCTCATCTTGCCATAGATAGCATTGACCCAGTGGACTCTGGAAACGATTCCTGCATGGCGGGAAACAACTCTGGAGATGTAAAATATGTGGCATCCATGGTTAATGTACTTGAACACGCTCCTAATCTAAGGGACTACAGGATCAGATAGTGTCGCTATTTTCCACAGAACACTTTATCTCTGATGTTTGTAGGAACCCAGCTGCCAAGCATAACTGGTTTCATAATGCACAGCCTAATCATCCTTTCTCAAGACATTGAACTGCAGGAAATTGACTGAAATTCAGTGGGGTTATTATGCAAGATACTAGGCTACATCAGTGTTTAGCAGATAATGAGATTGGATTTATGCAGTCTACTGGAAGACTTGAAATAGAAAAAGGCAATGGATTCAAGCAAGTTATAATTTTGGCACCAGAAAGCACAAAAGTGGTAGATGGAGACGTTGTTACTCTGTCCTTCAATGCCACCAGGCTGTTGGGTCCGGTCATTTGTTGGTATGACAGCCATGGATTGATAACCAGCCATCTCTCTTAAGTCCTTAGATCTAAATCCCAAAAGTCACACTTACCAAGACCTGGAATCTTGGACCTAGAACCTGTCTACTTCATCATGTCCCAAGCTGGCTTGAGCCCTCTCCATACTCAGGCTGTGATGCAGGAGCATGTGGAGAAATACATCTGTGAAGCTACAGATGAACATGGTACCATGCAGGCAGAGCCACCTCTCATGGTTGTTCTTTTTGAAACAAACAAAAGGAGAAGTAGTCGCACTCTTTGTTGCTACTCAGAATAATGAAACAAAATAAGAGATGGTTCAGAAACTGGATTATTCAGCTCATTTCCAGAGAAAGTACATCCCAGTGCAGTGGAATCACCATCAGAGAAAAATGTTAGAGGTATCTCTGTTCTTGAGGTCCCCACCCAATTGAAACCCTACAGACCCCCATACCAGATACATACAACCTGGTGTGGAGGGCAGGCAAGGAAAGTGGACTGCCCATCAATGCCTATTTTGGGAAATATCAAAATCTGGACTATGAAGTTGATGTGATGGGAAGTTGGCACAGGGTTTGAATCCCAGGAAGTGAAAGTGAGCTTCACTTAGCTGAAATGGAGCCATCTGTACTTTATGAACTCTTGCTGGTAGCAAGAAGTGATGCAAGTGAAAACCCACCTGCCATGCTTACCTTCTGAACCAGCAAAGAAAAAACAGCATCATCAAAAAGCACCCAGACATCCTCTCAACCCGTAGGCATCCCCAAGTATCCCGTCGTTTCAGAAGCTGCAGACAACAATTTTGGAGTGGTGCTTACAGATTCATCTAGACACAGTGGCCCTCCAGAGGCACCAGATCACCTTACTGTCTCCACTGCATCAGAGAGGTTGGTCTATGTCACTTGATTTCCTTGGGCAACTGGGAATTCTTTGATCGCTGCCTTCAAGGTCAAATATAAATGGATGAGGACCAGTGACTGCCTGGTGGCACCTCAACATATCTTTCCTTCCCAAATTTCTGTGCAAGTTTGTAGTATAGAACCAGGTTCAACATACAAATTTTGGGTCACTGCTATCAGCCATTATGAAGAAAGTTTTCAGAGATCAGCGTCTCATCCTTATCAGGGGACTGGGTTCCCCAGACTTTTTTCCAACTGTGCAATAACGGACCTCACATTGTATACACAGAGGCTGTCAGCGTTACTCAGATTGTGCTAAAGTGGACATACATTCCATGAAGTAACAATAACACTTCCATTCTTTTATATCTATAACTGACCCACAGATAATGACCATGACAATGTTTATAAGAGGGATGTTACAGAAGGTTCAAAGCAGTGGCACATGATTGGCCATCTGCTGTCAGAAACTTCCTATGGCATTAAAATGCAGTGCTTCAGTGAAGAAGAAAGTGAGTTTAGCAATGTCATGATCTGCGAGACTAAAGTGAAATGTGCTCCTGGAGCTTCTGAGTATCCGAAAGGCTTGAGTACCCCTCTGAATTCCTCAGGAAGTGAAGGAAATGCGAGGCCAGTAACCAGCCCTGACAGAAGCAGTGACATGTTATATCGGATCCTTGGCTGTATGCTGGGTGTCTTGGGCCTCATTCTTATGGTTTTCATTGAAACGTGCCTGTGGAGGAATCGCCAGCAGAATATCATACAGAAATACGACGCTCCAGGATACCTCTATCAAGGATCAGATATTAATGGGCAGATGATGTAATAATACACCACTTCTCAGGAGCAAATGAGAAAAATGGAAGTGTTCATGGAGGCTTACTGAGCCATGGCGGTCTCAGCAGTGGCTGTTCCCACCTTCACCATAAGGTTCTCAATGGAGTCAGTGTAATTGTGAATGGGAGCTTAAATGGAGGACTTTACTCTGGGCACACCAACTGTCTTACAGCAATGGGAATGGAACTGGAGGTTGTAATCCTAAGCAAATTAATGCAGGATCAGAAAATTAAATGCTGTATGTTCTCACTTATAATTGGGAGCTAAGCATAGAACACACAGAGACATCAGTATGGGCAAAATAGACTCTGCGGTCTACTTGTGAGTGGAGGGAGAGGGATGGGCTTAAAAAACTACTTATTGGAGGCGGACTCTATAACCGGCCTCGCTTGTCTCTCACAGGATCCCTCCGCTTGCTCCTGGCCTGCTCCGGGCAGCCCTGAAGCCGCCGGGTTACATGTCCACTCCCCTCCGCCTGGAGGAGCGCTGCCGCGGGGGCGCACCCAAGGTCCCCTACCCTGAGCCCTGATGCTGGGCTCCAGAGTCAAGGTGCCAGAAGAACCAGGACCCAGCAGCCCCCTGACCTACCAAGCGCCTGCGTCCTGGCCTGCAAGACACCGCGCCCTCCTCTGCCCTGTGTGGTGTGTGGAGGGACCCCTTCGGATCACAGCCGCTGCCGCCATAGCCGCCACCATAGCAGCCGCCATCGTAGTAGCTGCCGCGGGCGTCGGAGGGAAGGACCTGAGGGTGGCTTTCCCAGCCGGCTGCCCCACAGGGACTCTGGATGCTTAGCCCGCCTGGCCGAGAGATCTAAAATCAAGGCATGACTTAACAGCTTATCTTGTAGGAGGAACAGCTCAACCCAAAGGCAGATTGCTAGTCTGGACTTTATTACAAGCAGGACTGCGGTGATGTTTATAGCACTGAAGTGAACTCCACTGTAAGTACAGAAAGTGGCTTCTCTGCTTCCCCCCGAAGCACAATCATATACACCTTGCAGACTTGAATCACTGAAGATGTAAGCCAGCTGTTACTCTGACTTTTGGAGACTCCCTGTGGACAGCATGAAGACTGATCAAGTCTTTAGTAAGCAAAAAGGAGTCAAGGTTAAGGAATGCATCTGATTACCCTGAATTGTAGTACCTTGGAAAGTGAATCAAGGCCTGGGTTTTGCTCTCGAAGCCTGCCTTGCCTGCTTCTGTAATCTGGCGCTCTGCATGTGAATCTTGGACCCATATGGACACTGCTGTATGTTACTGTCATGATTCTCTGCTCTTCCATGAGTTCAGACTTGGCACCTTATTTTACTTCTGAGCCACTCTCTACCGTCCAGAAAGTGGTGGACCTGTAGAACTACATTGTTCTGCCAAACCTGTGACCACTCACAGCTCATGGTTGCATGATGGAAAACAGTAGGATAGAAACATGGAACATATAAAGATTCATCAGGGGACTTTGACAATTCTTTCTCTTAACTCCTCTCTTTTGGGTTTCTACCAATCCCTTGCCAACAATAGCATTGGTATTATTTTGAGTGGCCCTGTAACAGTATCTGTGGCAGTTTTTGGTGATTTTGGTTCATCCACAAAGTGTGTTATTACAGAGGAGGAAAAAAGTGCTGTCAGGATAATAGAAACGATGTCAGCTGCGTTCGCACAGAAAATCCAGAAGAGTTCAGCAGAGGAGACAGCTGTGTCAATTCAGAAACAGACAGCAAAAATTTACGTTAGAATCTCTTATTTTGCCACCTATCTCAGAGGTCGGTGCTGAAAAGACATCACGGCCTCCGCCTGGTGTTCCTTTGGACAGCCCCTCAGATGCCCTCCAGCAGCCCCAGGAAACCGGAGGATGTGCAAACAACCAGTCATCTTCTGACTTCAAGCCTGTAACCAACTGCACAAAACAGGCCTGGGAGTGAACTATGTGAAGGATCTTAATTCAAATCAGAGAAAATCATTCTTTATTTTTTTTGCAGTATAATGTCATGTGAATGTGTCTTAAAATGTGTGCCCTTTTATGTTATTTATGCCTTAAAAGTTTTCTTACCCGTTGCTTCCTTGCTCTCAGTAAGAAACAGCTTGTTTTGCATAGCTTTCAATCACCTGGAGGGCAGAGGGATCATTCCATATTTTCTTTTTTTATTATTATTATTATACTTTAGGTTTTAGGGTACATGTGCAGAATGTGCAGGTTTGTTACATATGTATCCATGAGCAATGTTGTTTTGCTGCACCCATTAACTCGTCATTTAGCATTAGATATATCTCCTAATGCTGTCCCTCCCCCTCCCCCCACCCCACAACAGTCCCCGGAGTGGAGTGTGATGTTCCCCTTCCTGTGTCCATGAGTTCTCATTGTTCAATTCCCACCTATGAGTGAGAACATGTGGTGTTTGGTTTTTTGTCCTTGCGATAGTTTACTGAGAATGATGTTTTCCAGTTTCATCCATGTCCCTACAAAGGACATGAACTCATCATTTTTGATGGCTGCATAGTATTCCATGGTGTATATGTGCCACATTTTCTTAATCCAGTCTATCGTTGTTGACATTTGGGTGGTTCCAAGTCTTTGCTATTGTGAATAGTGCCGCAATAAACATATGTGTGCATGTGTCTTTATAGCAGCATGATTTATGGTCCTTTGGGTATATACCCAGTAATGGGATGGCTGGGTCAAGTGGTATTTCTGGTTCTAGATCCCTGAGGAATCGCCACACTGACTTCCACAATGGTTGAACTAGTTTACAGTCCCACCAACAGTGTAAAAGTGTTCCTATTTCTAGCCATATGTAGAAAGCTGAAACTGGATCCCTTCCTTACACCTTATAAAAAATTAATTCAAGATGGATTAAAGACTTAAATGTTAGACCTAAAACCACTAAAATCCTTCAAGAAAACCTAGGCAATACCATTCAGGACATAGGCGTGGGCAAGGACTTCATGTCTAAAACACCAAAAGCAATGCCCACAAAAGCCAAAATTGACAAATGGGATCTCATTAAACTAAAGAGCTTCTGCACAGCAAAACAAACTACCATCAGATGAACAGGCAACCTACAGAATGGGAGAAAATTTTGCAACGTACTCATCTGACAAAGGGCTAATATCCAGAATCTACAATGAACTCAAACCAATTTACAAGAAGAAAACAAACAACCCCATCAAAAAGTGGGTGAAGGACATGAACAGACACTTCTGAAAAGAAGACATTTATGCAGCCAAAAACACATGAAAAAATGCTCATCATCACTGGCCATCAGAGAAATGAAAATCAAAACCACAGTGAGATACCATCTCACACCAGTTAGAATGGCCATCATTAAAAAGTCAGGAAATAACAGGTGCTGGAAAGGATATGGAGCACTGTTGGATCATTCCATATTTTCTAACAACTGTAGTGGCAGTAAGAACTCCTCATGCAAATGATTCCATCTCTTGGCTGCTTCAGCTCAGAGGAAATGCAGGGGCCAATTGAGGGTTACCACCAGTCAGGTTTTCAGATGGAAAACCATCTTTCAATAGTGTAATATCAGACTTTCTGAGAACACTTTGAAGTCAACCACGGTTTTGACCCAGTGTTTATAATAGCAGACCTGGCTGATGAATTTTAAAAGAGTGCCTTCCACTAAAGTGGTAATGTGACCAGACAACATTCTCTCTATCTGCACGTGGGCACAAGTGATGTTCCGTCTTCTAGTGACTAGTCATAAGCAGTGTCGTGGACATGGTAGAGTGTAAGATGTAGTTGAATGATTGCAGTATGCAGAAAAGGAACCGAGGCCAGAGAGACAAATAATGCTTTACTATCCCTCTGCTTTAAAATTACATTGATTCCTAAAATGGCCGGTATGGGGCTCTTTTTGACTGTTTCTAAGAGTAGGAACAAAGTAAGACTTGAAGTCGTGGCTTGAAAAGAAAGATCCACATTTTCAGAAGATAAAAGGGGAGGGCTGCAGGGAGCCTCTCTTGGAGGGAGCTCTTCTGTCTGCTCCATTAGCCTAAGAGCATGCTCATGGTGTCACACTGCCAGAAACTAGTCATTCTCTCACTTCCAACAGGGGCAACAGCCTGAAGGTATGAGTGTCAGAAAATACTTATTTTGGAAGAAAAGGTGTTTGTTGTTGTTGTTGTTTATTTTCTGAAGTTTCCTGACTTTTTTTTCCAGAATCTCTTCCTTTTACCTAAAGCATTGGTCAGCAGAACTCCTGACCACTGCTGCCTCTGCGTGACAAGGACATTGGAGCTGTCTTTGGAAGGATCTTCTCCACATTAATAAATGATTATGATATATTTTTTAAAAACTACCTACTGGGTACTATGCTGACTACCAAGCTGACAGGATCTGTTTCCAATGACAAGGGTAATGGAGACATACAATTCTATAGTCATTTATATTTTAATAGCATTATACTCTTTTAACCATCCTCATCTTGTATATAATCTCATTGTATATTAGAATACAGCTATTAGAGCAATAAGGAAGAATGGATAAATACAGTCAGCTTTTTGTTTTTGTTTTGTTTTGTTTTGTTCTTGAGACAGGTTCTCACTCTGTCGTCCAGGTTGGAGTGCAGTGGTAAGATCATGCCTCACTGCAGGGTCGACCTCTCCAGATCAAGCAGTCCTCCAACCTCAGCCTCCAAATAGCTGGATACAGGCTGAACTGTCATGCCTGAGTAATTTTGTTGTTGCCGTTGTTGGAGAGACAGGGTCTCACCTGTTGCCCAGGCTTCTCTCCAACTCCTGGCTCAAGTGATCCTCCACTCAGACTTTAAAAGTGCTGGGATTATATATATATATATGAAAAATAGTGCTTGGAAAATTAGCATACTAATTGAAAAATATACATGCGAATGACTGCTTTGAAATATATATATATTATATACATGAACACACATATAAATGTATATATATATATATAAACCTTCATCTGAGAGTAGGTATGCTTTTGGCTTCTGAGATGAACATATTCAAAATGATAAATATTTACTATGAATTCAGCTAAACATGATACTCAGCAATATTCGTATCTATTTATCTCTATTTCTACTAAATCTGTATTTTGAAAGTTGTGGCTAAGCCTTCCTAGTTATTTAGATTTTATCCTTTACCATTCAATGTGTGTATGGCTTGGAGACTGTTTTCACAGATCAGGAAGTTGACAATTATGTCCCACATTCAGTGGACTAACAGCTCAGAGATCCTCTCTCTGGTTACTGCTACGACAGTGCATGGTCAGTCTCCCAGATCACTGGAGATGATTGTGATTTTATTTTTAAATCTAGTTTCTAGGAATCACTCCCTGGAACAGAATAATTAATTGTTCACGCAGTGTTCACTCAGAATTTGTGCTTTAGCTCTTCAGCCAGTAGGGCTAATGGCTCTTTATTTATGAATCAGTGGTTAGCTTGGGGAGTGCTTACAAATTTGTCCCGTTCCACCTTGATTGCTCTTGAGCGGGTGCTGGCTGGCACAGAACACAGCCTTCTGGCTGGCGTCAGAAGTTTATTTGTTGCTACAAAGCAGCTAAAGATTCCAAGCTCCTCTTTAATGTTCCTAACCAAGGTCTCCATTGTTTTTGACAATGCCCTTGGGAATGTACCTTTTCATGACCGATTCAAAATCAGTCATTAATGTGAGGCATTGAGCAAAGCTCTCAGTTTTTATGGCCTGTCAGTCCTCCTAGATGAATCTCTGCATCACTGCAAAGGAGTTGACAGTGGCTTCTCTAGCACTCGCACACGCTCTACAAGTCTGTGCTGGAGTAGGTAGGGGGATGGTGTCTCCCGGTGTTTTGTCTTATCCCTTGAGGGACGGAAGATACAGCCAGTGGGAAACTTGGGCATAGCAACCCTAGACCTGCTGTTCGGGGTGGAGATTCTACCCTATCAGTGGAGGTTGTATGTGCATTATCTCATCCAGTCCTCACAACTATAAGAGAAACATATTTCTCTCATAAACTTATAAGAACAGCCAATTCAACTGAAGTTTAAATTATTGGCCATATTTATGCCAGGCATGGTGGCTCACACCTATAATTCCCAGTACTTTGAGAGGCTGAGGTGGGAGGATCACTTTCTCTTACAATTGTAGGACAGAATAAGATAATTCACTTAAATTTTGATTATCCACTGCCTGTATCTAGTATTCCTTCTATTAATTCAAGTCACTTTTATGAAGGAATTTTCATATTTTTGTGAATTATTCTTAAACATTAAGAACTATTCTTATGAAGGGGCAATCATAAAGTAATTCATGTTCAAAACACATTTTAAGACACAGATTATTCTTATAATGAAAGAGAGTGAAACACAAATAATTTAAACTTCAGTTGAATTGGCTGTATTTAGGCCTGGCATAGTGGCTTATGCCTATAGTCCCAGCACTGTTAGAGGCTGAGGTGGGAGGATGACTTGAGCTAGGAGCTTGAGAGAAGCTGGGCAACCGGGTGAGACCCTCTCTCTCCAGCAACAGCAAGAACAAAATTACTCAGGCATGACAGTTCAGCCTATATTCCAGCTATTTGGGAGGCTGAAGTTGGAGGATTGCTTGATCTGAGGATTTCGAGGCTGCAGTGAGCCGTGATCTCACCAGTACACTCCAACCTGGGCGACAGAGTGAGAACCTGTCTCAAAAACAAAACAAAACAAAACAAAAGCAAAAAGCTGACCGTATTTATCCATTCTTCTTTATTGCTCTAATAGTAGTATTCTAATATACAATGAGATTATATACAAGATGAGGATGGTTAAAACAGTATAATGCTATTAAAATATAAATGACTACAGAATTGTATGTTTGCATTCCTCCTATCATTGAAATAACCCATTACGCAACCCATCTGTCATTAAACTTTTGGATCAGAGTTACTCTTTATAAATGGAGTTGGCCTTTTTTAGACTTTGTTCTCAGCAATCCTCATTAAAGGAGGCATTCCTAGATTGCTTTAAATAAATTCAAAAAACACATATCAGAAACTTTTGATATGTTTGTTGTGTGCCATATTGCCAGTAATTAGATTAAATGCTAGAAAATACACCATTAAATATGATATTTGATGTACAGTTGGACCTCCCATGTGATGGTTCTGCACCCATGGATTCAACTCATCATGGATTAAAAAAATTCAGGAAAAAAATGGAATGATTACCTTTTCACTGAACATGTGCAGACTTTTTTGCTCGTCATTATTCACTAAATAATACAGTGTAACAACTACTTACATAGCATTTACGTTGCATTAAGTATTTTAAGTAATCTAGAGATAATTAAAGTACATTGGAGGATGTGCTTAGGCTACATGCAAATACTTCCCCATCTTATGTAAGGACATCTGAGGATTATTAGCATCTAAGGATTTTGGTATCTGTGGGGAGTCCTGGAACCAATTTCCAGTCGATACTTAAGGAAAGTCTTCATACAAAATTAACACTATCAAAATATAGGTATTTCTGATAATAAGGATATTTTACTGCATGTGTATTTTAAAAACTTCAAAGACCTAAATAAATTTGCAGTTTTCTTAAAATGCAGTGAGGCTTCTGAGTATTCTGTATTTTCTGAAGCAAAAAGTGAGTCTTACTTTCTATTCTGGTAATGACATGTTCCCAGGTAACTGTCTGTAGGATGCCATTGGTGAAATTACTAAACTCTTACAGGTTTTCAGTCTTTTTATCTGTAATATTGTCACTCTCTTAAGATCTGTGTCCATCGATAGTTTGTTCCTGAGCTAAAGAAAATTGACTGAGCCTATCAATTTGATAAGCAGTCCAATTTATAACTTTATTAAATAATATTTCTCAGTATCCCTGTTGATTTTGGTTACATTCAGTAGCCAAAATCAAAAGGAATACAGGGGTAAATTTGGTAGCCTTTTAAACAGTTGTATCATATGTTTTTATCAATTATTTTGTGCATTTATTCTTTTATTCAAACAGACAATTAATGAATATCAGTTGTATTTTAAGCATTGTGTACTTTCTTGGAATATACCTGTGTGTAGTACAAACACAATCCTTTTCTTGTAATTGAGAAGCAGAAAAGATGCCTACTATTACACTGTGAGTTTTACAAAGAAAAGTTAAGGTTTTCTGAGTCTTTAAAACAAATAGCCTAATCTAGTCCAGGAGCTAAAGAAAGAATTCCCTGAAGAAATGTTGGAACTTACACTGATGAAATGGGACTTAGCAGATGTGGAACAGAGAAAAAAAAATTCCAGTTCAGGGGGAAGAAACCTGTGCTCTTGCATTAACCCATCAGTTTGGATAAACACACTCGGGTATTCATTTACCTGGGCTGGCTTGGAAATCAAGGGAAAGAAAAGATACAGCATAAAAGTATAGACATGCGCAGTATTCTAAGAGAGAGTAGTTTAATGAAAATCAAAACAAATGCATACCTTCACACTTTTAAAAATGGTACAAAGTTTCATAGAAAAAGATAAAGAATGTCAAGTAGTCAGTAGGTTAGCATTCTCAGAAGTCGGTGTTTCTGATACCTTTAGTCATGTTACTGACCTATCTCTGATTCTTTGAGTGCAAAGCAAAGCAAAGCAAAGCAAAGCAAAGCAAAGTTGTAAGAGGGTAAGGGAAAGAACCAGAGAGGCTACAGATGAGAAAACTGTTGGCCACATTAACAAAGCTTACTATGCCACATTCATCATCTAGAAACACCCCATCTGGCCTAGAGGCCTTTCTGGATACTGAGATAATAGTGGGGAAGAGGTCTGAGATGACACCGGTAGCCTTCTTGACACAAAAAGTAGAAAAATTTTCTTGGAGTTAACCAGCATGTCATTTCTCATTGTCCAAGAATCATTGCAAAATCTAACAGCCAGTTCCAGCACTGTCCAACATCCACCTCTCAGTAATATCTTCCAAGAGTGAATGACAGGGCTCGCCATCAAGAAAACACTTAGATTTGTTGGAGTTGGGGCAGTGTTGAGATCATCAGAACCAAAGAGTAGCTGTCTCAGAACTTCAAACAAGGGGAACGTACCAAGTGGTTGTTTTATTATCCCAGGAAATATGCACTGCAGGAATAAGAAAACAGTCACATGAAAACATAGTGTTATAAACTTCTAATAGATGTGGGCTTTACATAGTGTCTACGTATGCCAGGTTATCCCTGGAAATATGGGTCAGGACAGCAGGCACATAAAAGAAGAAATATGTCCTTAGATTTAACCATTGTGGCTATTCTTCCTTATCGAGGAGTCCTTACAGACTCCCAGAGCCCAGTCCCAAGAGTTGCCCACATCCAGCTCCCAGTAGTGTTTCCCAGAGGAGAAGACCCAGGCTCCCATGCAGCAAAATTGTCAGATCTGTCAGAATGCAAAGATTCAGGTCTAAACATCAAACTTCTCACATCCTCAAACAGCCTGATATTGTAATTGGTTACTTCCCAAGTGAAGGAAATTTCCATGGTGGAAAAAAGAGAATGTTCCAGTGAAAAGCAGTTTATAAATTCTCATGTTCAGATAAGAAAGAGATTCTCACTAGAAAACACAGGTCAAGATTAGAAAGAAATTCTGTCTGGAAAAATGTTGGAATCAAAGGGTGTTAGGATATCTGCACAAGTAAACGCCTAAACTTCAATGATCGCAATTTCTATAAACTCAAATTTAAAGGGGAGGAAGGTCATGTCTATGTCTAGTTAGCGACCTTTCATACAACTGAAAAACTGGAAGCTCTTGCACTGCAGCCAAGTCCATAGCAATAAATTAACCTTCATTGTCTCTTCTCTTCAGGGCAGAGCAGGAGGCTTGGGACAGGAGATGAGGTGGGGAGCCATCCTTAGACCCAAATAAAAAAGTTATCACTTTGCCAGAAATATTATAATCTGCCACTTAAACTAGTCAATTCATACTTAAAGAGAAAATCTCATCTGCCTTCTGAAAAGTGCAGCTTCCTTGCAAGAATTATCTGACTTTCATGCCAGATTCAGGCACAGACATCTTTTATCTGCTGGATTTATCATGATCTATCCTGGAGTTCTATCTAAGGCCTCATCAACCAACAAATCACGTTCCTATCGTTCACAGATTCTCAGTTTTTGCATTGTTATATAAGTTACTCGTGTATGCTTTAGTTGATTAAAATGCACATGATTAAAATTATAAATGCTATAAAACTTCAACTGAAATGTATTTAAAAAAACACTGTCACTCAAATCAGTCATTAACTGCACTGAATTTGAAATTGAAATGTCCTGAATTAATTCAGTTCTGTATACTTCTTGTAATAATTGTATGCAGGAAATTTTATCACGGTTGAACCATACATGAATGGTTCTACATCCTAAAGGCCCTTCTGCACGTTTTACTTTTCTAAGAAATTTGTTATATGGCTGATTCCACCATCTTTTATTTAGTTTTGTCTGTTTGATGACAATGAAACTATAAATATAAATACCTATTCACAGGCTATTTTCTTCTAGATGAAAGATCATTACACTGGGAAAGCTGCCCATGGAAAACCAGAATTGAAGGCATTGCATGTGGATCCCACCAAGAGGTGACACTGACCTAGAAAGCGGTTGAACCTATCCACCAGCCCAGTGATGGGCCCTGTAGTGAGCTCTGGATTCACAGGCTGGGGCACTGCAGCAGCACGGACTCACTCCTGCAAGAAGAAGTAGGTTGAGTTGGTTACGTTCTGATGTCTGTGTTTAAGAAATAGATTCCAACAGAAAAGCTTCATTCAAACCACTTCTGATATTGTAATGCACCTCCACAATCCTAGGATGGGTTTCTGGCTCTTAGGGAATCTTTCTAACTCTTCACTCCATTTCTAACCTACTGCCACTGAAAGATAAATGCCTCTCTCCCTATCTGCCACCAAATAGTTGATCTCTAATTATGATTCTGAATCCTAAAAGAGGCAATAGTATTCTAGCAACTTCTGCATTGAACTCTTCAAAACATAACCCCCTGAGTTACTTGGAAAAGTAAGAAAAGGTTAATGTCTGATAAAAGGCATAGTAACATTCAACATACAACACAAACACATGAGTACACACACACCCACACAATCACACTGACACATTGTGGTTTAGTAAATTATGTTTTCACTTTGTTGGAAACAGCTTGATGTTTTCATAGCATGACTTGTGCTCCAGCTTGCACTGACGGCCAATAACAATACCTTGCCACCATGTCTCCCAAATCCGTAGAGAGAGAGAGAAAAAAAAAATGATTCTTTAGAAAGTTGTTATTCCTGTTGGTGAGGTGGCTCACACTGTAATCCAGCACTTTGGGAGGCCAAGGTGGATGGATCACCTGAGGTCAGGAGTTCCAGACTAGCCCGGACAACATGGCAAAAACCCATCTCTACTAAAAATACAAAAAAATTAGCTGTGTGCGGTGGTGCATACCTTTATTCCCAGATACTAGGAGGCTGAGGTAGGAGAATTGCTTGAACCAGGGAGGCAGAAGTTGCAGTGAGCTGAGATTGGGCCACTGGACTTCAGCCTGGATGACAGAAGACTCCATCTCAAAACAAACAAACAAACAAACAAACAAGTTCTATTCTGCGGATCTGCTCTTTAGGTTTTGAAAACTTTAGAATTACCACATACTATCACTGCAACAGTTTTAAAATGTATTCTCATCTCTAACACTTATTATACCTGTAAGACCTATTGACGTAATCTATTTCGATAATTCAGGACCCTAAATTGAGTGAGACAGAAAAGGTGTGGTAGTGACTGCGCATTGCTGCAGCTGTCTACAATGTGGTCTTTTTCAGGGCTAGTCCCCGAAGGTAATGTGGCTCAAATCAAGAGCATTTCAAACCTAGACTTCCCAAAAGGAGGAAGAAATGTTAGTTTTTCCCTAATTTCTTTGTATTATCCTATGGAAACAAAAATAAATTTTCACATGAATTTTTTCTTCCAGAGTTTGAATGAAATGTGCTGGAGGAGGAAGCTTGTGGTAGAAAACGTTCTATGGAAATCTAGTTGCACAATTCCATAAAGCTTTCTTTCGGTTCTTACCTGGAGCAGTTCCACATCTGGTTATGACACATTCCATTAGTCCTGATACATTTCTTCAAGTGTTTACTCTTGATCCATGTTGATCCAACTTCTCTGGAGTTGCTGAAAAATCTCTTGGTATTCCTGTTCAGTCTCTCTAAATGTTGTTTTTCTCCTTTATGGAGAACTGGATGCAGCTTCCTGTACTAATTCCTGATCATCTGTGCCCATAAATCCACATCACTCTGTAGGGACATGGATTTTGTAGGCTAAATGCTTAGGTCTACTTCCACCTCACAGAACCCCAAATTCATCCTCCTCATTCTTCTTTTATTTTCCACCCTTTACAACAGGATGATGAGTTAAGCAAGACCTTCCTTCAAAATTTATGTAATTCATCAATTCTGAACACTGCGAAAAAGCCCTTTAGATTTAAATGTTTAAATATATGTCCTCTTAAATCTGAAATACCATTAGAAAACAACTAAAATTTATGATTGTTAAATTGTCATCAATAATATATATAATCTTTGTTATTCATTAGTTTGTAGTCTCAAACCTTTGTACTTCACAGCCCAAGCAATCACTCTAAGTAGAGATGTTGTTAGTATATTATAATCAGGATCAGAAGCCATCACACGGAAAGGATCTTAGTAAAAAATGTAACCCCCATCTCTCAAACGACTACTTCTTTTCTGTCTCCCATCTTTCTTCCTCAAAAGCCACAGGCTCTGAATTGCCCTGCCATCTAAGAACATGAATCTCCATTCCATTGTGTTTCTCTTCTCAATATTGACATATTTATCCTCTCACTCCCCCGGTCATTTGTTGTCCCTTCTCCTCAGCTTTTCATCGTGTTACATTTTCTCCTACTTGAGCTGGCATCATCTGGGTCCTTTGCTGTCACATTTCACCAGCACAGGCAATTTCTTAAATTACTGATCCCACCTGCCTTTTTGCCCCTGGACAACATCATATTCACCATTAAATGCCTTTATTCCTCAATTATATACTATTTAATCAATATTACATAATTCATTTATACAGAATCTCTGCCTGAAATACTTACTAATTTTAAGCACCTACTTGTCCTTCAGAATTTATATCTATTTTTATTTATCTGAAAAGCATTTACAGAAAACCTGAACAACTGTTATATTGAACAGTCTGGTTGTTTTCCAGCCAATGAATAACACATGACAAATCTGGTATATGAAAATTTCAACTCAAGTTGCTAATATAAATGCTCTCAGCATGCCTGTCTCAAGCTGGTCGTGAGGACTCACGGTCTCATACTTACCCTGCAGAGGAAGGCTGTTCTTCTCTCCTCATTTAGATTTCTCTGATTTCTTGAATCTTTTTCCATAAAATCCTCATTTGCTTGAAGAGCTTTCCTGCAAAAGAATTACAAGGTTGAACAACAGAAAATCAAACACCATAAATTCCACACTCTGAGTGGTATACGCAAGCAAGGGATATAATACATAAATACATTAGAAAGGGGAAAGAAAAACAAATTTTTCACTGCTCATCCTCAATGGATATTTTTCAGTTTGAGGTTTCAGAAGGCAGAACAGTTTAGGGAAGTGAAGATGAAGATGTCCTGTAACCGGCTAATGTTCAGGGAAACATCCTGCTTCAGAACCCACTATGCTAGCCCCAGATTTTGTAGTGTGCTATTCCCATACCGTTTGTCCAATAATATTAAATATATTTCCAAAATATGTTTCTTTGCGCTAGTAGTTTTGGTGGCTTTCAATGCCTTTAGCATTGAACTGTAGAGTCAATATAATGACATTTACTTATTCACGCTCTGTTTGGTCCAAGCTCCATGAAGGAAAGTAGAGTTGCATATTTATTCAAAATTTCATCATTGGTACCTAGAACAGCACCTGGCACTCAGTAAACAATGGAGTAATCACCATGATGATTCTCATCGTCCTTCTAATCTCTTAACTCTGCCACCTTCCGCTTTCAGGTGATCGCAGAGCTATCTCTTACCTGGTGTTCCTCAGCTGCCCCTTCAGTGGATAGTGTTTGTGAGCCCGTGCTCCTGAGAGTTGGAGCACAGCAAACAGAGCAGACTCTTGTCCACGTCAGAGAAATCTTCTTTGTTTCTGTGTGGTCGCACATATTTTGTTTCTCAGAGATCAGGAATTGCCAGAGACTGGCTTTTCTCACAACTGTCACTAAGTTCTTCAGAAGAATATTGGTTTTGAAGTCCTTGTTCTGTGATGGTTCCCTGCATGCAGGGCAGTTGGTAGGACTTTCAGGCTTCTTCCCAGGAAAGGCAGAGATAGGGCCTACAGAAGCTGTGCCCACAGCAGACAGTGGCAGGGTCTACCAGGTAGTTCAGGCAGATGACACAGGTGAGTTTCCTTCTGGAAGGCATGTGAGAAGTCTGAGTCCATTTTCCTAAGGAAAGAAAACCACAAGAATTTAATCTTCTACCCTGGAGAGACAAAGGTCCAAGCAAAGTTTGAATCAGGTTGTGATTGAATAATATCCTTCTTTCTAGAGAGAATAGGCTTTAATTTGCAACGCAGAGATAGGAAAAATAGAAAACCAAGGCACTAAGAGATATCGACCTCTGTAGGAAAACGTGACTGTTCTCCAATCAACACAGGGCCAGCTTTCCAAACTCTATTTTCTTGCATAGAAGAATGTCGGATTTTTGAGGGTTAGTGTCCACCAAATTGCTTGGGCTTCACATGTTTCATCAACCTGTAAACTCAAGGATTGAGTCTTGAATGGTCTGAAATCAAGTAACACTCTTAATGGCCAGGTGGATTGGTTAGAGAAGGCAAGCTAACTAAGCTCTTCTACTCTCACTTTTTTATTTAACTGTAACAACCATCCATCATGACTTTTCCAGAAGGACCCGGCTTGAAAATGTTAGAGCAGAACTCATACTTAGACCCAAATCAGAAGAAGCTAGCCTTTACTCTCCAAGGTAAACAGATAAATCGAGGTAAAGGCACTTCTCCAAGGTAAAACAAACAATCATTGTTTTTCTAGGCTGCTATTGTTAATTCAATCAACAAAAATCTTTCTGGCGTCTTTACTGTTCCTGGACTGTCTGTTAATTTGGGATAAACTGGTTAATATTAACAACAGTTTTAAAAGACAGCTAATTAAAATACAAAAAGATTGATAAACTGTAGGAGAGTACACAAGGATAGAAATATTTATAAGCTCTTTGGAAGCATTATCATTACTCTTTCACGCAGTCAGAAAACGAGTAAGTATTATGCAATATAATAGGCACTAGACAGTAAGTCAGAGTTTTAAATGTATGTTTTGAAAAAAAAAAAAAAGAGGAAAAAAAAACCTAGGCCAAGCAAGGTGGCTCAAGTCTGTAATCACAGAATTTTGGGAGGCCAAGTCAGGCGGGTGTTTTGAGCTCAGGAGTTCTTAGACTGGGACATGGCAAAATGTCTAGGTCGGCCTATCTCTATATATATATGTATGTATAATATCCGAACATGAGGGCCCATGCCTGTAGTCTCAGCTACTTTGGGAGATGAGGCCTGAAGGATTGCTTGAAGTGAGAAGTAGAGGCAATAGTGAGTCTTATTTCCACCACTGCGCTCCAGCCTGGGGGCCTGTCTAAAGCAAAAAGAAACAAAGAAATGAAAAACCTAAATCCTGGTTTCTACATTGTATAAATATACGATCCTCCTATTTTGACATTTCTGCAATGATTGCAGTGAAGACTTTCTGCAGAAATACTAATTCTTGCTTTCTTTGACAGACTGAAGTTTGTGAAGAGACTTTTACCATTTTTTAGAAAAAAAATTTTGCCCGAATCATTCAATGCACTCTCACTATATATAGCCATACATTGTAAACAGCACATTACCATAGTACAGTAGAATGTAACACATTATACACATAAATTGCAACACCCATAAGCCATTTATAGAACCCACAGAGATTAAAAATTACTAGATATTTGGAAACTATTGCAAAATGCTTACATCTATACAAATAACTTAGAAATACATTAAGTAAAAAATTAATCATAACTTTATTTGAGGAACATGTAGCAAGACCAGATGACAAAAATGTTAATTTGTAAAATAGGTTAAGTAATGGAGCTTGTAAACCTACGGATTATGTTTAGAAATAATTTTAAAAAAGAAATGGAGCCATTTTTAAAACTCAGAAAATGAGATCATTTCATCTAAAAAAAATCTAAGTTTGCAGATAAAATTAAAGTCCCCAAATTTTGTTTGTTTTGGTTTGTAACCTATAGTAGCTCCTACTCTGGAAATTGTGTACTTACCTCAGAAAAATATCTATGTTCTCACCAAAGCTGCTGTCAAATAAGATGAATTCAGTTCAGGGATCAGAGCCTCACGGGTGCAGTCCTGGTAGCTTTTGGAATTCTCCAAGGCAAGGTGCCAAGCCACTCTGTGGGTTCTGGAGAAGAATGAGCTGGCTCTTGAAGTGTCCTATATAATCTCTGAAGACCAATCCTTTCTTTCAACTGACTGCATTTCAGGGGGCATAGGGGGTTGTTGAATAGATGATGATTAAGTCTTTTCAAAAACGAAAGTTTTTTTTTTTTTTTTGGATGGAGTCTTTCTCTATTGCCTTGCCTAGGCTGGAGTGCAGTGAAGTGATCTCGGCTCATTCTCGGCAACTTCTGCCTGCCAGGTTCAAGCAATTCTCCTGCCTCAGCCTCCCAAGTAGCTGGGATTACAGGTGCCCACTGCCATGCCTGGCTAATTTTTTTTGTTTGTTTTGCATTTTAGTAGAGTGGTTAGTACAGTGCTGGGATTACAGGCATGAGCCACCGTGCCCAGGCGATTCACTTTATTGTAATGTAAGAATTTAATCTAAGAACACTGTTGGCTCCCACTCCAGAAGGGACATTTCTCCTGCTCCTCATGCTCCAGATGAAGGCTTTCCAAGGCCTCTCAGCAACCACAGGATGTAGGATCCCTCCTATATTACCTGGCATTGGCTCATCCAGCTCAAGGGTAAAGGAGAGAAAGTTCTACAAAGCTCCATCTCAGGGACCTCCCTGCAAGGTAGTGGTAGGACAGGTTGCTCTGAGGTAAATTGAAATGTATTTCCTACTTGACGAAGTAATGATGGCAGGGCTTCATCTGAATGCATTTATCTACCGCTCCTAGAGAGGAGTGACATCATGTCAGACACATGAGAACACTCTCTGCCTAGTTACCGGTGGCTCCAGATCTTCATGCATTATGGAAACCCGTGCTGCAGATTCTGGAGAAGCAGCTCAGACTTCGTGCAGACAAGAGTTCTTCAAGAACCACCTTGGCTATGCAAAGACTCTCGGCCAGCAACAGTCTGAGCTGGATGAGAGATAGAGCACAGCTCCCAGGAGCAGCAGAAGCTGTAAGGAGGAAAAGGGAAGGAAAAACCCTAGATTTCAGGATATCCCTTTATCTCTATGAGAATCTCAGCACCAAAGGCCACGTTCCTTTATCTGACTCTTCTTGATCCAGGAATTTTCCTGGGTTAAGCATCAGGATAGGACAGGAGATGCCATTTGCTCTAGGAGCAGAGGAGAGAACTCAGCAGGAAGAGTATCTCTATGGGAGGAATTCAGTTGAGCATGTTTGTAGGGTCACAGGGCTGGATATGGTAGAGTCTAGTGTACATGTTCAGAAGCCACAGTTCCCCAGACTCTTCTGATTCTAACAAGTACACAGAGCCAATCAAATGAAGGAGGGTGGTCAAGGGAATTCAGGGACAAGGGGAATGAAGGATGATTAGTTGCAGGAGGAGGCTGTTGAGGTCAATAGGCAGACATTCTCCTCTCCTCTATATTGAGAAACAAGTAATGAAGCTTTAAGATGTTGCTTGTGCTCTGTGCAAAGACAGCAGGCACTTGTCTCTGGTCTCCATATACACTTGCATATTACTTTCAGTATTTCCCAGTAAGATTTTGATTCATTTCACAGGGAATAACACTCCTACCATGCTTAAATTGCCATACATATTATGAGACTTTACTGATCATAAGTAAGTTTCTCTCAATCCTTGAGATCTGGCTTCAGTTTTCTCTACTCTCATTCCTTCTCCTTTATGTCAGAAACTTCATAATAGACAATGGGGGCAAATATGGTGTGGAGAAATAATCAGTTTACATTTAGATATTTTTAATGTAGTTATCACTTCTAAATAGCTAGAAAAAGCTGAAAATACATGAAATAGCCACGCATCTTCGTTTTAGCCTCCCTTAGGTATCTGCCCAAATATATTCTATACTAGGTCTTTTCTGACCATGATATTATAAATTCAATTTGGGCCGGGTGCAGTGGCTCATGCCTGTAATCCCAGCACTTTGGGGAAGCCGAGGGTGCGGATCACGAGGTCAGGAGATCGAGACCATCCTGGCTAACACGGTGAAACCCCATCTCTACTAATAATACTAAAAAAATACCTGGCGTGGTGGGGTCGCCTGTAGTCCCAGCTACTCAGGAGGCTGAGGCAGGAGAATGGCGTGAACCCGGGAGGCAGAGCTTGCAGTGAGCTGAGATCACCAACTGCACTCCAGCCTGGGAGACAGAGCGAGACTCTGTCTCAAAAACAAAAACAAAACAAAAATCAATTTTGTCTATACTTTATTATATTTATTTTCTGCTGTATTTTTCTCTAAAGCACTTATCACAATGCGTTACTCTATAAATTTTTTGTTTTTTTTCAAAACAGGGTCTCTCTGTCACCCAGGCATAGCATGGTGCCATACCAGTCACTGCAGCTTGACTTCCCAATTTCAAGCAATCCTCTCATCTAAGCAGTCTGAGAATACAGGATTGCCACAACCCAGTAATTTTGTGTATCTTTTCTTAGAGATGGGCTTCACTTTGTTGCCGGGCTGGTCTTGAATGCTAGCACAAGTGATCCTCCCTTCGAATCCTGATTCTGGTATTATAGGCCAGAGCCACTGTGCCAGCTTCACTTTTTCAATGTTGTATTTGACTTGCTGACTTGTGTTTCTCACCTGCGACTTCTTTAGCACTTTAGGTGCAAGAAAATCTGTCTCATTTGTTCATTTCTGCATTGGCTATAGAATACTTATTAAGACACAGAGGCACTTGAATTTTGAAGAAAAAGTTGTAAGTATATCCTTAGGATATCACCTTTAAAGCATCAAGATGACTTACAATATAAATAATAGCTGATGATATCTCTCTCTTTCCCAGAGCCAATTTCTTTCTTAGTCTTGGAGTGTCTTTATATTATTTTTTTTACTTTTCCATCAGGAAATCTTATTCTTTCAGAATGTATATGTAATTTCATTTCATCTCTTCTCTTCATAGTATTCATTTTATGTTTGAATTAGTAAAGTGATCCATACAGATCTTCCCATGGCTCTAGGCCCATCTTGAACTACCCTATGCTACCTTTTCTGCTACATCTCTAAGCACTGCTCTCGCATCATAGTGTGTTTAATCACATATGTGAACTAAGTGAAATCCAATAGTACAATGGTTTATCTAGTATATAGTTTCCAGCACCCCCGCCCAATTTACCTGCTGAATTCCAAAAATTTTCTATTAATTTTTTATGTAATGTAGTTTTAATTTTATTAGAAATTAGAGAATACGTTTAAAACTTTGACTATATATACTGTTGATCTTGAATAACACTGGTTGGAGCTATGTATCACTTACAATTGGAGTTTCTTCTGCTTCGCTACCCCTGAGACAGCAGACCACCCCTCCTCTTTCTTCCCTCTATCTC
This sequence comes from Nomascus leucogenys, assembly GCF_006542625.1. Lineage (NCBI taxonomy): Eukaryota > Metazoa > Chordata > Mammalia > Primates > Hylobatidae > Nomascus > Nomascus leucogenys. Next base: position 27,464 of record NW_022096144.1, read on the forward strand.
TACTCACATGAAGATGATGAGAGAAAACCTTATAATGATCCACTTCCACTAATTAGATTAGTATTGCCATAAGAATTAAATATATTTTTCTTTTGATTTTTTAATATAATTTTCTTCCTTTAGATAACTTTAGTGAAAAATACATTATACCATTAACAATAAAATATGCATTATCAACTGTGAATATTCATATAAGGTCTAGTCGACATGAGGCTATTGATAGCTAGTTTTGAGGAGTCAACGTTATAGCTGATTTCTGACTACATGTATCTCGGATTCCATCCACCATGGTGTTCAAGGGTCAACTCTAAGTTTATTAAATATATTCAAATAATCTGAGAATCTCTTTGTGAACAAAGACTTTATTTTCTGTGAACCACTGTTTATTCATACAGTAATTATGCATTTCATAGTATAGTGATTTTATTTATATGTTACTGATATTTTATATCATTTCCAGGAACAAAATTGTTTTAGTTGAATATTTTGATATTAGCAAGAAATTCTAATAAAAAAAGTTTGCTCCCATGTTGAAATGATTAGATAGAACCCTTTTGCTATTGTTCTGCTGCTCACAGTAGCATAACAAGTGACGCCTTGGTTGTCCCATTGCTCTGCTGGTAACTGAAGCATATGCTCCATGGATTTCTGATAATATTGTGAATTATATTATATTTTTGAAATAATAGCTATATATTTCTAAGTGTCCAGAACTGTCAAAGTTCTATATTTTGTCACAGTATTTTCATTTCTTGATTATTCTTAGAAAAGTCTCAATTTGGAAAAAAGACTGCTTTGAAATAGACTTGAGTTCTAAAATATAATAGCAAGTATTTCAAAATAACTCTTGCTTAAGAGAAGAGAATACTAAAAAGTCGATATTCCCCAATGAGAATTTTTATAATCATTAGAATCAATGATTAGAGTCAGGTGCAGTGACTCATACCTGTAATTCCAGCAATTTGGGTGGGTGAGACAAACTCTGAGTCAGGAGTTTGAAATCAGTCTGGCTACGATGGTGAAATCCCATCTCTACTAAAAAAACAACAAAAAACCAGAAAACAAACAAATAAACAAACAAATAACTAGCCAGGCATTGTGCAGCACCTTATCCAGCTACTCAGGACTGGAGGCAGGAGAACCCGCTTGAGCCCAGGAGGTGGCAGCCTGGAAGACAGAGAAGATCCATCTCAAAAAAAAAAAAATATTAGAGAACAATATAGAAGACATTTACAACAATATATGAAGGAAGCAGAAAGATGTAAAGTTTTTATAAATTTGATAATTTATTCACCAAATATAGGAAAAACTTAAGGGAGTTAATCAGTTTTATAAGCATTGCATTATCTTCAGAGGAATATTGGGAGAATTGTTCCTATTTTCACAATTCTTTCCAATTTTTTTTTATGTGGAATAAAGATCAAAATGAGAATGAAGGTAAGCAGATCCAGAAGCTGATTTCTAATCTTTCAAAGAATAAATGATGTTTTTCTCTCCCTGACAAACCTCATCATTGAATTATGGTTTGTTAAGGATCAACAGCTTTTTTTCCTTGAGTATTTTATATTTGTTTATTTTCTCCAATATAGTAAAGATCCAGTCTGTTTCTCTAATAAGAGTTTTACATTCTTGAAACACCTGAGCAGTGCATTGCAGTAATATAGTAATTTCTCATAAGTAAAATTAAGTTGAATGCTGAATTTCTCAACAAAAACTTTGGAAATCTAAGGAAGAGAATGTCTCATCCTGCTTTTCTTGTACGACTTCTTTCCCCTGTATAAAGGATACAGGGTGTTAACACAGGATAAGAGAAATAGAAGTGTGTGGTGTGGTGTGTGTGATCTTTGTGCATTTACACGGTGTAGCACATCAATTTATGTATTTGTAGCAATGGATTGTGAATTTGATTCAGAAACCATAGCTATTTTATTGAAATTATGTTTATTTGATTGTCTCATCTGTTATGAGATCTAATAAGATAGTCTGTGTTCATTTACTATATACTATTTCAAAACTGAGTTCTATGATGCATATTCATAAAGTTTAATAAGCTGATATCCAATTATGGGGTTGTATTATTCCTATTTTTCCTTGTCAACAGGGTGCAGTTGAAAGACAATATAGACTCCATTTCATTTAAACTATCTAGTGTGAGTTTAGGTAATTATTTAACTCCTGATCCTTTATTATTCATCTATAGAATGGGGCTACTAGCCTGCCCAACTTGCAGAATTGCTCTGAAGATTAAAAATCATGTATTGTATAAACATTCAAAACAGTAATTGGCTCATAGGAGGTGATCAGCCAGTTCTAAATGCCAACTGTTAGTAAAACTACATTATAAAAAGTAAGAGATAAATGAATGAATATAATAATTAATGCTTTCTTAATGTAATGATGGTTTCTCATTAGTTAATTACATTGTGACAGAATGGTATATTGAATTCAGTGATTCATTGTTCATGTACTCAGAGCTTGTTGATACAGTTTCAATAGATCGAATCATTCTTATTGCAATAGCAACCCCATCACTCCTTTTGGACTGTAAATTCTGTGAAAGCAGAAAGTGTATGATTCATAGCAGGCATCCAGATATTGTAGAAAGACTGAAATAAGCACCATGTTTTGTGTTCCTAATAGGTTTAGCTTTAAAAATTAGAATATTGTTAGTTATCACTTGGTAAAAATTTATAATTTGTCAGGCATCTTACTCAACATTACTAGATTATTTTAATTTAATATTAATATTATTTCTGTGAGCAGATTACTAGGAGACCTAAGGTGAAGAAAGTCTTGCCTATATTTGTATACCTGGGTTTATCAGTTAGTTATTATCGATGCAAATAAAAATCACTATCTTTTTTCCCATTGGCACATGCAGCTGTTTATGTGCTTTCATAAGCTTTAGCAGAATAGTAGTTTATAAGATTTAAAAATGTGGTAGCTATGTATTTTATTGTTCTTCATTTGCATATGATAGGAATTTAAAATACACATTTCACACTTGAAGAACACTGATTTGAATTGCACAGGTCTACTTAAGCACAATGTTTTTAAAAAATACGGTCAGCCCTTTCGATCTGTAGATTTCACATCAGCAAGCAAAGACAGGTAGAAAATACAGTGTTATTCACTGTAATCCCAAGTACTTAGGAAGCTGAGAAAGGAGAATTGCTTAAGCCCAGGAGTTTGAGGCTGTGGTGAGGTATGATCAAGCCACTGCACTCCACCCTGGCAAAAGAGCAAAATTCCATGTCTTAAGAAAACATAATAAAATACAGTATTGAAGGAAAGAATCCCATGTTTATAGAGTGCCGACTTTTTATTTTTAAAGATGGTAAACTTTATTTTGCCAAATTATTTTTTTCAAACTTATCTTTTTAAATATTAGTATTGCATACAGAAAATGATTTTGTTAAAAATATCACAAAGTAGGAAGGACATAAATCCAGAAAAAAAGGCTTTTAAGTGAGTCAATTTATTTCTATGGAACAAACCTCAACAATTATTTTTCCTTTAGCTTTGATATGTTAGAACTTTTTTCACAGAATGATACTCATTACATGAGCTTGAATCTGAGAACCTCAGATGTGGCCAATAAAGAACTAATGAAAAATGTGTAAAGTAAGAAAATTATGAACGTTTTTCTAAAAACAAAACAAAATAAAGCCAAACTGTTACGTTCCATTGGGACTCTTAGCCATGTTTTTCAGAAATATTTTCTTTTATATTATTGCCTACTTCATTGTCTGAACAATATGAAGACCAGGATGTCAAAGGGCATTAGGCATGTGGTGAGAGTTATATTATGGCCAGTTAACCCAAGGGAGGTCAGATGTGGCTTCACATTCCACATACGCAACTACCTTTCCTCACTGAGGCAGAGCAAGGTAATCCAGAAAGTCTTTTCAGACTCTGAGAATGCTGGACTTACATTATTCGGAAAATCACTTGAAAAGATGAAATATTAAATAATTTACACTAAAATCTGGATTATTATTCTGACAAATCAATTTGATTTGTTTAGTGTTTTTTTCACATTCAGCTTTTTAATTCCACAGAAGAGGGGGCCTACTTTTCATGTATACGTGTCTTTTCTACAGGACTTGAGTATGCACAAATTTTGATCTCTGTCAGTGTCCTGGAACCAATCCCCAGAGCTGACTGATTAAGTTCAGTTTTGTTCTGAAATTTTTATTTTGTCTATAGAAATGCATTTTCATGACGTTATAACTATATTCATTTTATTTCTCATTCCAATATTATTGAGAATTATGAATAATCAACCAATGTTTCTGTAATGAGCATTTATTGATCCTTAGGTTTACCAGATAGACATTTTTATAGGTAGGGAAAGAAAAAATGATTCCCTGTTATAATACCACTTTTTCTTTTTTTTGTACTGTGGAAAAATATCATAGATGATTTCTTGCAAGCCAATAGAAAATTTCAATATATATGTAGTAATGATAAATATAATATTCTCTCATACAATGTAATATAATTTTTGCATATCTTTATTTTCAGTATCCTTTTCTTATTTTAAAATAATGTTTATTTTAGAAACTGTAAAGATCAAGAAAGCCACAGCAGAAAGTAAATATCTGCCTAATTCCATCAGAAAAATATGAAATCATGCTTATATTCTTGTGTGTATAATTCTAGCCCTTTTCCTATTTTAAATATATTTTTGTGTACGTATACGCCAAACCCAGTAAATCCCTCTATACGTAAGGTGTATAATCAACACATCTTTATTTGTTCTTTTTCATTTTTTTGACATTTAGAGGTGTTTTTCTTCCTAAATCTTGACTATTGTAATTTTTTTCAGCCAAACATTGACTATCCCCAGGTTGATCTTATATGTATTGAAAGATGGAGCCAGAATTGGCTCCATCTTTCTGTCCAGGGATTATCAAAGTGTCTGGCTTGGGAGTAAGAGCATGTTTCAAACAGTTCGATTGGTTGGCCAATGGCAGCATATTTTTAATTTACCCATCGCCCCAGCTTATTTTGTCGTTGTTCTTAAGAGACAGGTTCTCACACTGTCTCCCAAGCTGGAGTTCAGTGTGCAATCTTACCTCACTGCAGCCTCAAACTCCTTGGGCTTGATCAATCTTTCCACCACAGCCTCCAAAATCGCTAGGACTACAGTCAACGTGCCACAGTGCCCAGCTAATATTTGTACTTTCATTTGTTGAGACAGGGTGTCCCTATGTTGCCCAGGATGGTCTCAAACTCCTGGCCTCAAGCAATTCTCCCACTTAAGCCTCCCAAATTTATGGAATTACAGTAATGAGACACCGCTCCTGGCCTTATTTTTCTCTTCAGTTTGTCCTTCCTTTCTAGGTCTATGACATGAAAATGTCTTTGCCCGTTCCATAAAACATTCGTCTGTCGTGGTCATATGAGACATTACAAAATTATTTTTGATGTTTCTTCATGTTTTATGTTAAGTATTCTAACATGGTAGTGTGGCTTTTTTAAAAAGGACAAAAAAACACAATAGATGGTTGACTAATCAAAAACAGGACTTTAAGGATCACAGTTGTGCTATCATTTATTATGATATATTAAAAAATCAGCATTTACTTGTAATGTGCCTTGAGACAAACCATTTAGCAACTTGATTTCTCAGACCTCAGTTTCCTCCTCTGGGAAATACTAATATCAACTGTGTGTAGTTTATCTTGAAGAATTAGAAAAATTGTAAGTAAATACTTTATTACCAAGCACGATTGCTGTGGTTACCTTATCGTTGTTACTGTTGTAGCATTGAAGCACTTACCACTTTAGGTTATTTGTTCGAAGTCAAATATTATTAATTAACACATATTTCATAAACTAGTCTTTTCCATTTTATTTATTTATTTATTTTTTAAAGGATGGAGCCTTGTTTTGTAGCCCAGCCTGGATTGCAGTGGCGTGGCATGATCTCAGCTCACTGTGACCTCTACCTGCCGGGTTCAAGCAATTCTCCTGCCTCAGACTCCTGAGTACCTAGGACAACAGACATGTGCCACCATGCCTGGCTAATTTTTGTATTTTTAGTAGAGACGGGGTTTCACCATGCTTTCCAGGCTAGTCTCGAACTCCTAACCTCATGATCCGCCAACATTGGCCTCCCAAAATGCTGGGGTTACAGGCTGGAGACACTGCGCCTGACCATATTAGTCTTTAGAGTTATTTAATGTGGAAGTTTAGTTGACAAGTGGCTGGTTCAAATTGTTAAATTAGAAATATTCAGTGTTAGAATTGTAGAGTGCCCTTGTGTTTCTCTTCCATATCATTTGGGCAACTAGCAAACAGTATACTGTCTTATCAACAGGTATGTCATCTATGCTCCAAGCAGCCACAGCAAGTATTCAGGGGAGTCATTTCCAGGAATTTCTAATACTCTGTTTGATATTGAAAGGAAAGTGGACCCATGCAAGGCTAAGGGAGAAGTGAAGAGAAAGCTTTGTTGCAGCCTTCACTGGGCAGGCAGCTTCAGAGGCTTTGAAACAAGTAGCCTAAGAGGATTCCTTAGAGAACCCATATTGAATTTGTGTGGTATGTCACTCAGAAAGAATCATGATGGGTATATTGATGTATCTTAAAATTAGTATTTTAGAAATAAAGATGGGTAGTATATACAGTTATGTGAGTGTTCATATATTTGTCGGTGTATATATTTTTTCTTTTATTTTCTCGTTGTGGATTAAAAATAACAAATCAAAATTTATAATTATACAAGATTATTATGAAGTGGAAGAATCAAAGTCAGTATTAAATCCAAGGGGAATGGACAAATATCGTAAAACTCTCATCTGGCATTTTCAGGGAATCAAGTCTAATGTGTCCATGTCACTTCATACATGGGAAAACATCCGTTTGTCATAGAGCACACTGCGGAATATGCACAACTGCTCCAAGCCAGAGGCCTCACGCCCTGCCTGGCCTCCCAAGGCTGAGAGGATCGCTATCTCAGCGCACTAGTTGGGACACTGATTAAATTACACTTTTAGTATATGTAATCACTCTATAGCATAAGAAATCATTATTTTTTATTAAAATATTTTATTTATGTAAAAGACTATAATATAACACACAAGTATAGACAAAAATAGTAATGAACATTTGTGAACCTACTACCCATATTAAGAAAATAACATTTCCAATATCTTTGGGTTCCCCGTGCACTAATGACAGTTGTGCTTTTTCACTGCGTGAATTTTGTGTTTATCTTTATTTCCTCTCTTATTCTTTATAATTTTATCACACATGGCTATATTATTTACATGTTTCATGATTTGGCTTTAGGTAGTTTTGAACTTTTAAAAATAAAATCATACCAAGTATAGTTTTGTGGTACTTGATTTTTTTACACTGGTCTTTAAGTGTTCAGATAGATAAGTAAGTAGATAGATAGATATAGATAGATAGATGATAGATATAGATAGATAGATAGATAGATAGATAGATAGATAGATAGATGATAGATAGATGATAGATAGATAGCGTTTATTCAAATGAAAGGAAGATTCAGGGTCTGTCAAGACAGAGAAAACATATAATAATGTGAATAGGGAAAGTTAATATAAAGAATGATTAATTATAACAGCATTTGAGCAAGGAAATATTGTCTAGTAGAATGTAAGAAGTCTAAATAATACGTGATGAGCACATATAAGGAATTGCCATTGTTTCCAGGGTGAAGTTGGAGTAGCCAATGAAGACTCCCCTCACCCCTTGGCCTCACTGAATGTTAAGAAGTCGCTGTGCTGTTGCGCTTGAACAACTTGCTTTAAATCCACACTTCAGAGCTCCCCACAAACTTGCCTTCTGGGCCACTTGTAAAGCAGTTTACAAAGAAATGTCATGCCAGACAGGCTCCACTTCAAATGTGGCGAAGGGCAGTATCAGGAGAAGCTCGTGGCGGCTCAGTTCTCCTGGCCACCATGAACTTCAGGAAGTGGCTGCTATAGCAGCTGCCTCAACTACACAATCTGGGCATTGGTGTATCCCTGTATGCCCTCCGGGCCAGACACTGGAGGCGTCATTTCCAAAGCAGATTGGAAGCGCTTTTTTGGAATTTCTCTCCAATGTTTTCTACTCACAAAGATTGACATCTTAACACGTGGCAAAGAAAAAAATATTTAAAGAGTCCAGATCTATTTATGTAAACAATCAAGAGTCAGTTTGTAGTGGAAAACCCAAAGTTGGATAAATGGTGCATAATAATATATATTTGTTCATTTTCTGCTGTTGTACATTTGGAATGACTTTTGTATTTTGATTTTGTGAACATGTCTCCTAATGTAAATAGCCAATAGATTCTCTTTGCGGACAGTATCTTCCGATAACTGGAATGTCCGGGTTATAAAATTTATGGATCATCAATTCTATTGGGCAATGCCACAGCGCTTCAAAGTAATTTTATTTATTTATATTTCCACTGACAAGGTAATCATGTTATACAAAATAATAGAAGTATGGATGATTGTGGCAAGTTAAGGAAATACAAGGAACTCACCCTTACTAGAATCCAAGGCATTTGTGGGAAGAAAAATTCATACACTGAGCACCAAATACATCAAGTACGTTTTGTTTGACATCGAGAGGAGTGTAACTACTTTCTTGTAGTTTATCAAAATCCCATAATAAGGTTAAGCAGGTAGGAATATAGGCACATTTCCATTTCAGAAAGCATTCTGGCCTAGATAGAATAGAAGGATATCAACCCAGGAAGAGAACAGAACTAATATTGTTGTGTGTTTGTGTGTGTGTGAGACAGGGTCTCACTCTGTCACCCAGGCTAGAGTCAGTGGCACAATCCCTGCTCAATGCAACCTCTACCTCCTGGGCTCGGGCAATCGTCCAGCCTAAGACTTAGCTGAGGTTACAGGCATGCACCCTCATGCCTGTCTAATTTTTGTATTTTTTGTGGAGATGGAGTTTCACCATGTTGCCTAGCCTGGTCTCGAACTTCTCAGCTTGACCGGTCAAGCCACCTCGGCCTCCCAAAGTGCTGGGATTACAGGCATGAGCCACCATGCCAGGCCCCAAAATCTTTTCTCATGACAACTGCTGTCACTTAGACTGTACTATCAGAAAAGATAAGACTACCCTCATCCTTTGGGTTTCAGCTTAGGTGTCATTTCTTTTAGGAAGAATTTTAGGATGACTGTCCCTTCCTTTGTATCAACTACTAGACCATGAGCTCCTTAAGGACTTAGTCTTGGTTTTTTTACACATTTCTTTAAATTTTACTTTAATTTTTGGGATACATGTGCAGAACTTGCAGGTTTGTTACAATTTTGGCTCCAATCTCTGCCAGTAAGGACAGTCCATAGCAGACACTTATTTTGTGAGTAATCAGAGTAGCTCACATAAGAGACCCTCTGAGACATTCTGTGCTTTGAAAAGAAGAGCTGCACTGCACACTAGGATTTCCACAATGCCTTTGTTATGGGGTTTGGCCGAGCATGCCCACAGGCTTTTTGTGATGTCATTGATAGAGGGTTGGACGGTATGGTAGATGTAGGACAGTGTGCATATTATTATTCAAAAAAGTGGACCAAAGCCTGCACAATACGTGAAAGCTTTGTCAACTTTCAATCAATTCTGCCAGCATGCAAGAAGCGTCTCCCCAAAATATTGTATGTAATTTGGTGGCTTAAGAAGATACTTTGGCAACATATTTAATGTCACTGAAAGGAAAACAGTTTTCAGAGACAGACTGCCTGGTTTCAAACCCTAGTTCTCCTACTTAATTAGAGTATGCCTATGGACAAATTATTAAAGTTTCCTGTTCTCACGTTTCTTAATCTTTAAATGAGTATAAAATATTATTTATCTTATGGGGTTGCTGTAACAATTAAGTAAGTTAGAACATGTGAAGCACTTAGAACAGTTTTTAGCACAGAATTGGTGATCAAAAATGTCTGATATTTTCACTTAAATGACAGAGTATTTTTTAGTTAGGTAAGGAAATACTGCCTTTCTCTCTTACCTACCCTGCATGATAACACACTTGTAGTAAAATAGATAACTTTTTCAGCTTCTAGCACTAAAATTTGCAACTATTTTTTATTCTTTCATATGCATCTCATAAGTTGCTTATTGTTTATTTCTGTCTAATACAGGGCGGTCTACAAAATGTAGAATCAAATTTTTACTGAGAAGTGAGAATACCAGAAAGTCTTTCTTCTCTACACTGAGGTAGATAATATGCAACATTTTAAGAAGTGTTTGAATCAGTTTTCAAAGAACAACATTTGTGGAAAAGTCTGCATATATATATCTCTGATTACCTTTTCTTAAATTTATTGAATATATTTTTTGAAGCATAATGCTGATCAAATGACACTTCAGAAAACATACTAATTTGCAGTGCCATGGACTGATTAAAACGACAGCCACTTCTTTTTCTAGGATATGCTGGCTTTTATGAATTTTATAATTTTTTAAATGTCTCAATATGTAAATGGCGACTTTTATATAGATTGCTACTTTTTCAACTTCTAGGAACGTTTGTTAATTTTAAGTTTACAGAAATGACCTAAATCCCCAAACATTAGATAATTTATGAATACAACTATGTATAAACATTGGTGATTTATTAAATCATGGTAAAAGACAACAAAATCTGTTAGTATGGCAACTGTGTTACAAATAACTTTCATGCACTATTAAAGATAATTATGGACATAATTATTGTGTAAATAACAGCCAGGTGCCATGGCTCATGCCTGTAATCCCAGCACTTTGGGAGGCTGAGATGGGCAGATCACCTGAGGTCAGGAGTTTGAGACCAGCCTGGCCAACTTGGTGAAACCTTATCTCTTCTGAAAATACCAAAATTAGCTGCTCACGGTGGCAGACACCTGTAATCCCAGCTACTCGGGAGGCTAAGGCAGGAAAATCACTTGAACCTGGGAGGCAGAGTTTGCAGTAAGCTGAGATCGTGTCATTGCACTCCAGCCTGGTTGACAGAGGGAGAGAGCATGTCAAAAAAAAGGTAATAATAATTATTATTTGTAAATTAAATATAATTTTAAAAATATGAATGCATAGCATTGTTATAGATAGTTATGTACATACATATGTAAAGTTTCAGTTTTAAAATTATTCAAAAAGGTGGATAAATAAAAAACAGATTTTATTTTCATATAAATCCATCATTAGGAATAGTCATAAAATAGTAAAAATAAGAAAAACAGCTAATTGTATCAACCATTATATATACAATTTTGTGAAACACAATTAAGTTCCTTGTTATACTTTTTTAAACAAGAGAGTTACACAGCACAGATGTGTTGGTAATCCCAGTTGATGTTTTATCTTTGAACATATTCAGATAAATAACTGCTAGGCACTTAAGCAATTATAATTTTTAAATGGAGTGAGAAACAAAATTTTAAGGTTAGCATGTGGCCCGGTGCAGTGGCTCACGCTTGTAATCCCAGCACTTTGGGAGGCCAAGGTGGGCAGATTACCTGAGATCAGGAGTTTGAGACCAGCCTGAGCAACATGGTGAAACCCCATCTCTACTAAAACTACAAAAATTATTTGAGTGTAGTGGTGGGCGACTGTAATCCCAGCTACTTGGGAAGCTGAGGCAGGAGAATCGCTTGAACTCGAGAGGCAGAGGTTGCAGTGAGCTGAGACGGAGCCATTGAACTCCAGCCTTGGTGACAGAGCGAGATACCGTCTCAAACAAACAAAAACAAAAACAAAACAAAACAAAAATTAGCTTGTGATAATATTTAGTGAAATAATTGTTATACTTAAAATATTTCTTTGAGTACCCTGTTAAGTCAACTTTCTTGCATCTCATTCCAAACTTCTCTGTTGAGCTTTGAGCCCCAAGTGTGGTTTTCAATACTTTATAAACCTAATCAGCCAATTTACCGGTTTCTATGCAATCTAATCCACCTCAGGAAGTGGGTGTGGTCTTTCGAGGGCCCATACACTTTCAAAGGATGCTTGTCCAGAGATTTCTCTCCCCTTCAGTGAGGACCCACTGGATTTGTGGCTGCTGGGCTTTGGAGCACCAGGAGTTACTTCTAATCTGGATGTCTACAGAGCTTCTAGACTGAGACCATTCATAGTAGCCTTGTGAGTATAAAATGTGCAGCAAAACCATCATGCTCACTTTTACTCTTAAAAATACTTTAAATTTATCTGGCAGCATGCTTGGGTCTTTTCGAAGCAAACAAATAACCGTCTTAGTGATTTTATAGGAAATCAATATAAAGTATCTTCAGTTTGTAAGATATGGTCTGTGTTCCCTTGCTATTTGATTCTTTTTATGTGACTGTTTTCTGTATTGTTAGATTTTTCTTAAGTGTGAAAAGATATATTTCCATAGTTTCATGCAATCATAGAACCCATAAAATATCTAAAATGTTCACTAGAATGTGGGCATGTAGTAGTGGTTATAATGTTCACCAAAGTGAATGTTAAAAATGTTGAATTACTTTGAAAATTCTTGTTGCAAAGGTCTTATTGCTGTCTCTTCAAAATTTGCAGTTTGCAGACTAGATTTGAAAGCTGTTGAAAATAGATTTAATCGGCTGGGCATGATGGCTCATGTTTGCAGCCTAGCACTTTGAGAAGCCAAGGCAGGCAGATCGATTGAGGTCTAGAGTTAGACACCAGCCTGGCCAACACGGTGAA